>NC_073404.1:4723742-5023742 GCF_028641065.1 Leucoraja erinaceus | reverse complement strand
CGTGTTCTCTTAATCGGTGATCAAAGCTGCTCCTCGCAAAATGATGGGGTTTCTCCCAATATTCGGTGCAGCTACGAAATATGCACATTGACATTGAAAAATCAAAGCAGGGTCAGTCAAGGAAAGTACTGACTTGAAGGTGAAAGACATTTACCTTCAGTTGAAAGGCTGCTGTCATCCCTAAAATGCACACACATTTAATAAAAGGTTACAGTGAAGAAAGCTATGATTAGCAGAAACCTTGCATTTCTCAAAACCTTGACACACAATCTATCAATCTATTTTGAGTCACACAAGACTGACCCTCTTGGTTTGTGTGTTTAAAAAAAAAAAATCTGCAGTCCTTGTCTAATGTTGGCCTTAATCTGGTGACTGTCATTGTTAAAATGGCAGTCTCGCCAGTGTTCTTGATCAAATCTAATTCCCATCGTTCCCAGGCCAGCGGCTATGTTTGGTGCAGAGGAAAAACTTTACCAGTTTAACTTGGAGCGCATTGTTCCTGGGCTCAAGTGTGGATACATCATCCAGGCTGTTGGTTTAGTGCAGTAATTAGTAACGCTGCATTGTTGGGTGTTGAGAGGAAACTTTAAATAACCAGTGTCAATTGTTGATTTGATATAAACCTTGCAGATGGCTCTCCCAAACCACCCAAAGTCTTCATCACCGAAACTCTTCAAATGGCCATGCTTCGCCTTGTATATCCAAAACTTATTCTACACAAATTGCTGTGATCACAAAGGCCCAGAATGGCATCACCAAATGCTGCCACAGAAGTACAACATTAAAACCTACTTTTCCCCTACATTAAAATATCTAACTTGAAAACCAGATGGTTTGATTTTATAGGAGCAGCATAGTATTTTTGTTCCTTTGCTGTCCTCGATTGCTTCTTGTCACCGCTGATTTTAGATGCATATTGTCATTCTCTTTTGAATCCTGTGGGCTTGTACTTTATTAACCAGCCTGTCATAAAGTTGTACAAGGTAGATACAAAATGCTGGAATAACTCAGCGGGACAGGCAGCATCTCCGGAGAGAAGGAATGGGTGATGTTTTGGGTCGAGATCCTTCTTCAGACTGATGTTGGGAGTGGGCGGGACAGAGATAGAATGTAGTCTGATAGTAAGACTGATGGGAGAACTTGGAGGGGGGTGGGGGGGTGGAGAGAGAGGGCTGTTTGAAGTTAGAGAAGCCAATGTTTATACCGCTGGGGTGTAAGATGCCCAAGTGAAATATGAGATGCTGTTCGTCCAATTTGGGCTGGGACAGCGGATACGGTATAACAGGGAGGAGGCGGTGCAAGTGAACCCCGACAGTCTTTCCAGGTGAGGCAGAGGTTCATTTGCACCTCCAACCTCACCTACTGTATCCATTGTTCCAGGTGTCAACTTCTGTACATCAGCGAGACCAAGCGCAGGCTGGGGATTGTTTCGCTGAACACCTTCACTCAGTCCGCCTTAACCTACCTGATCTCCCGGTTGATCTGCACTTTAACTCCCCCTCCCATTCCCAATCTGATCTTTCTGTCCTGGGCCTCTCGATTGTCAAAGTGAGGCCCAGTGCAAATTGAAGGAACTGCACCTCATATTTTGCTTGTGTAACTTACACGCCTGCGGTTTGAATATTAATTTCTCTAACTTCAAATAGCCCTTGCTCACCCTCTCACCATCCCCTCCCCTTTCCAAGTTCTCCCACTAGTCTTAAGCCCCTGTCCCACTTAGAGGACCTAAACAGCAACCTTGCCCGCCACCCAAGGTTTCCATGAGGTCACCGGAGGTTTTGGTCACTCTCCCTAATGGTCGAAAGTGGTTTCCGCGTGGTCGAGGCTTCATCTGGGTTGCTGCTATTTTTTCATCATGATTAAAACCGGCCTCGACTAAAAATAGGTTGCCGTTTTAAAAATTGATAATATTTTAGCCGCAGGTCTAGTCGAAGCCGGTTTTCTTCTTAGTCGAGGAAGGTTTTCAGCATGTGCGTAGGAGGTTGCAGGTCACCTCGACCTTGATTTATTTTTTTTGGGTGGGGGGGGCAAGGTCACCAGAGGTTGCTGTTTAGGTCTCCTAAATGGGACAGGGACTTTACTGTCTCCGACTACATTCTATCTCTGTCCCGCCCACTCCCCTGACATAAGTCTGAAGAGAGGGTCACGACCCGAAATATCACCTATTCCTTCTCCAGAGATGCAGCCTGTCCCGTTGAGTTCCTCCAGCATTTTGTGTCTACCTTCGATTTAAACCAGCATCTGCAATTCTTTCCTACACAGAGTTGTACAAAACAGAAACTGGCCCCTTTGCCCACTACATCCACACCGGCCTTTTTTCCCCCCATATATGCACTAATTCTATTTGTCTGCATTAGGACTGTATCCTAAAAGGCCATGCCTATTTATGCCTAATTCACTTTGAAAGATAGAAATTGTATCAGATTCCACCACCACCACCACCTCTGACAGTACATTCACGATATCATTGTCAAACAGGCACTTTGGCCCCACTTGCTGTGATCATACAGCAAATTGGCCAATGGATGGCATGGTGGCGCAGCAGTGGTGTTGCTGCCTTGCAGCGGATTTGATCCAGACTACGGGTGCTGTCTGGCAGAGCTTGTGCGTTCTCCCCGTGACCGTGTAGGGTTTTTCCGAGATCTTCGGTTTCCTCCCACACTCAAAACCTACAGGTTTGTGGGTTAATTGGCGTGGTACAAGTGTAAATTGCCCCTAGTGTGTAGGATAATGTAAATGTGCGGGGATTACAGGTCAGTGCGGACGCAGTGGGCCGAAGAGCCTGTTTCTGTGCTATATCTCCAAACCAAACTAAACTTGCCCATATCAACCAACATGTCCCATCTACACTAGTCCCACTTGTCTGCGTTTGGCCCATACGCCTCTAGACCTGTCCTTTCTATGTACCTATCTTAATTGTTTCTTAAACGTTGTGATAGCACCTGCCTCAACTTCCACCTCCAGCAGCTCATTCCATACACCCGCCACCCTTTGTGTGGAAAAGGCTACCTCTCGGGTTCCTATTAAATCTTTTCCCCTTCACTGTAAACTTATGTCCTCTGGTTCTTGACTCCCCTATCCTGGGCAAGAGACTCTGTGCATCTACCTGATCTATTCCTCGTATCAACCAAAGTGTAAAACAAAAAACCCTGAGACTTATCACCCTGAACCTATATCTTCTTGTTGATACCACAGCCGCCTGAAAATATTTTTTTTCTACTCTATCTATTTCCACCGTAATTATATTCTATCAAGTCATCTCTCTGCCTCTTTCTACCCAATCTCACCACAACGGAAGTACCACCGATCCAAGCAACTTTCTGCCGAATGTTCACTGCACGCTCCAGCTCAATTACGTCCTTGCTCAAGAAGGAACTGCAGATGCTGGAAAATCGAAGGTACACAAAAATGCTGGAGAAACGGAATGCAGTCTGAAGAAGGATTTTGGCCCGAAACGTTGCCTATTTCCTTCGCTCCATAGATCAAAGATTATAGAGCAGAGCAAGATGCGCCACTCTGAGAAAAAAGCGTAGTATGACATGGGGGTATGACACGACGCCATTTTATTGAGCAGCAATTTACAATAATATTAATAAAATGTATGTGAAGTGATCGATTATATATAACCAACTGTTCCCTACAACACTGATTACACCAAAGATGATAGAGCGGATCAATCTTTGGAACGGATTACACCAAAGATACTAGAAGAGCATTGCCCGCTGCCTCGGGAGCGCAGACGCTTGAGGCTCTCCCGCCGGCAGCCTTCATCTGGTATCGGGGGGACCGAGAATCAGTCCTGGATCAACTCAGGAGTGGAGGAAACCTCCTCTTCCCCCAAAGATACTAGAGGAGCCTCTACTATCTTTGCTTTTCCCTGCGACCTGATGTAAGAGCAGATTTGATAACAGTGGAGTCCGTCCCCGCTACCAAAGATGTCGCGTTTGGCATAAACAAATGGCGGCCGTGACGTTCCGTTCCATACCACACGTCAGCCCATTGGATTTCGGAGGAGTGGTCTATCTTGCTCTGCTCTATAATCTTTGCCATAGATGCTGCTGCACCTGCTGAGTTTCTCCAGCATTTTTGTGTACCTTCAATTACATCCTTCTCTGGTCATTCCTCAGTCCCACTTGGAGAGGCCCCATCTGTATTAGTCACATTTGCCACTATTCAGTCTGTTGCCTTCTACGCTTTTGTGACTCAAATGTTCCTTTAGATTCAGAAATGTGAGAATATCTGGCTCCACCATTCCCTCGGGCAGTGTTCCAGTTTCCAACATACAAAACAAGGAACTGCAGATACTGGTTTACAAGAAAAAAGCCCAAAGAGATAGAGTAACTCAGGGGGTCAGGCAGCACCTCTGGAGAACATGGATAGGTGATGTTTCGGGTCAGGTCCCTTCTGCAGCCTGATGAAAGATCCTGACCCAAAACATCACCTATCCGTGTTCTCGACAAGTGCTACCTGACCCACTGAGTTACTCTAGCTCTTTGGGTCTTTTGCCATTTCCAACCATCTGGGTCAAAGCACTCTCAGAACCTACTCATCTTAAATCTTTGCCCACTGGTTTTAAAGACCTCTACTATGGGGAAAAGTGTCTTATTATTTATTCTGTCCATGCCCTTCAAAACTTGGTGCACGTCATTTAGCTTCCGCCCTCAGCTGTCTCCATTCCTTAGGAAACAAACCCAGCTTATCCAGTCTCGTAACTAATTCTCCGAGGCACTATTTTGATGAGTCATCTCTGCACCCACACCCTACCTATAGTTTGGCCAGAACTGTACGCAATATCCAAGCTATAGGCTAGCCAATGTTGTTTAAAAGTTACAGATTCATAATATTTTACTGCATGGAAGCAGGTATTTTGGTCCGACTCATCAATGCTCACTAGATGCCTATCGACGTTTATCTCATTTGCCTTGCTTGACCCGTCCCTCTGAACCTTTTCCATCTGTCAATATGTTTTTAAATGTACCTCTGATTAATTGTACTTTGACCTTGCTCTTTGTCTCAGTTATGTCTACCATCTACCTGTAAAAATTAATTCAAATTGATCAAACAGGACCTTCCAATAACAAAGGCCTTGAATAAACCGTGCCTCTCCAAGTGTAGATTAATTTAGCCTCTCCAGAATTTTTTCCATGATAACTTCCTGATTGCTGTTTTTACCTGCACTTTCCACTTGCCCTTCTTGAACAAAGATATATATATACACTGTACTCCAGTCATCTGGCTCAACTGTGCCCTACCTGAACAAACTCTAGAAGTCCCCCCCCCCCCCCAAAAAAGTAATCTACAACACACCCTGTCAGACTTGGAGATTTACCCAGCTATAGCATTCAAAGCCTTTCTAATATTAAAGTTCCAGGTTTAACTGTCCCTGTCCTGGATTCTTTCTTCTTAGTGAATACAGATGGCAGGTATTTATCTATGAGCTTATCTACATCATTTTACTCCACTTAGAAATTGGCTCTTTGGCCTCTTAACAGGCTATATTCTGGGAGATATAAGAGCCTGCAGATGTTGAAATCTTAAGCAAAAAAACAAACTGCTGGAGGAACTCAACAGGTCAGGCAGCATCTGTGGAGGGAACAGACAGACGACATTGATCAGGATCCTTCAGATTGATGGAGTTGGGAGGAGTCAAGTGTGTTTAATTGTCATATGTACTGACAACAGAACAATGAAATTCTTACTTGCAGCAGCACAACAGCACTTAAACAAAACATTTGCAGATTAAATGATAAACAAAAAAAATCAAGAAATTAATAACCTGCAAAAAAAAAGTGCAGAATCTTTAGTGCAACCAGTCAGTCCATAGATTATGGGTGGCACAGTAGAGATGCTGCCTTGCAGCTACTGAAACTGCTTTAGATCGTAACCTCGAGTACCATGTGGACTTTGCACATTGGCCCTTCGACCGTGTGGGTTTCGTCTGGGTGTTCTGGTTTCCTCCCACCTCTCAAAGACGTACAGATTTCAAGGTTAACGACTCTAAAAATTGCCTCTCGTGTGTTGGCAGTGAGTGGGAAGACAGGATAACACACAGCTAGTGTGAAGATGGTCAACATGGACTCGGTGGGCTGAAGGGCCTACTTCCATGCTGTAACTAAGCGTGGGAAATGTCTATGATTCTGATTTTATTGAGGTGATTCTTGCTGTCCAAGGGATGTTTTTCTTCCTCCTATGAACAAAGTTTCATACAAAAGGATTTCTGAAGAGTTGTAGAGTCGTTGTTCAAACACTGTTGGCTGCTGAATTCTTCCCGTGACCTACCCTCCTGCTCACACCAATAATTTTCCCTCTAAAAATATACTAATTGCTTATCCCACCCAACATTTGTTCACTATGATCTCACACTTTCATAGTGATCCTGTTGGATTTTGTGGTGATTTTGTTGGTACTTGCGTTAACACCTATTTCTCTCTACACTGCAACCTGATTGAAATGTACCATGTCTCCTGTTTTTGCTTCCAACAAAATGTTTCATTGGAATCTAGTTCCTAATCCAGGTCCACCATCGATTTTTCACCTTACTTGGTTTCGGAGCCTTGCCGGATTTCCATTTTGCCGGACCAACAGAGGTCATGTAATTATAATTCAAAAACCCACTAATTAGACCCCTCCCATGATGTCCCTTAAGCACCATGGACTGCTAGAAACCTAAAGAAAAAATTAACAATTTATAATTAATGCTTCATGTTTTATGTATCATTCTTAACTTTCACTGTATGTCATGTTGTCACCAGCGTGCGGAGCACCTAGGCAAATTCCTTGTATGTGAATACTTGGCCAATAAACTTATTCATTCATGTCCTGAAAAAGTGCGTGTGTGTCACACGCAAAACTCTGGTAATTTTGTTCGGATTAAATGAGGTGCCGGGCCATCAGTTGCTGGAAAATCGGTAGTGGACCTGTATATGGAACAGTGATGCTCATTATAACTTTGGGACTTTTTAAAAACAAATGGTGTCTTATGCCCTTTGCTGCTGATGGAGCAGCACAGTGGCGCAGCGGTAGAGTCGCTGTCTTACAGCGCCAGGGACTCGTGTTTGATCCTGACTACTAGTTCCGTCTGTACGGTGTTTGTGCGTTCTACCAGTGACCTGCGTGGGTTTTCTCCAGGTGCACCGGTTTCCTCCCACACTCCAACGACGTGCAGGTTTGTAGGTTAAATGACTGTGGTAAAATTGTAAGTTGTGCCTAATGTGTGTGGGATAGTGTTGGTGATAGTGTCGGCATGGACTTGTTTGTCCATAGGGCCTGTTTCCGTGCGGTATCTAAACTAAACTAAATATTCAACGCGTTTTATGAAACGCGATCCACTGACCTCAGATTAAAATGTGAAAATCATTTTTCAACGCACTAGAAACCCGAGCTAATTGGTTCTGGTTTCATGATCTGCCACCCCCTGCAGTGTTCAGAGCAGTCATTTTCATTTAAGTTTACAACGTGCTTGAGTGTGCTTCAGTTGACGGCTTGTCCCTGTCCATTGTCATTTCCAGATTTTTTTCTTATTCATAGCAGTAATATACTGATGTAGCCTGATTTTATTTTTTTCCAAATGATTGGTATTTTAACAATCTTAGCTCAGGGGGCCCCAACCTTTTTCGTCCCATTTACCCCTGGCAACTTTAATAGCACATAACAATGTTATTTCTCATATGTATGAATAACTAATGATGAACAGATGCCAGAACCAAACACAGTCAGTCAATGAGAAAAAATATGTACAAATCCAGAATCAACAAATTTACCCCCTGGGTAGGCGAAATTAACCCCAGGTTGGGAACCCTTGTTTTAGCTAATGGTTAATAGGGAACTGCAGGGTGAATGGGATTAGTGTAGCAGGGCACTTGAATCTGAATAGACAAGGCAAGGCTGTGAAAATCTGCAGTTCGATTCTGTCTCTTAATTCAAAACAGAAGCAGACATAAATTGATGGATTGATACTTTAAGATCACATATGACAAGTCGCAGTGAAATTCTTTGTTTTGCATGCCATACACAAAGTATGCAAAGAGTCACCAACAAAGTTACGATGTGTTCAATGTGGTCCCCAGTTGGCCCTCTCTGTTCTCGGCAAAGGGAATGTTGGAGCAAGGACCAACAGGGTTCTATTGCCAAGGAACGAGGGGGTGAGTGGGAGAGTCTAGGACCAGAGGGCACGGCCTCAGAACAAAAGGAAGTACCTGGAGAATGGAGATGAGGAGGAATTAATTCATCCAGAGAATGATGAATCTGTGGAATTAATTGCCACAGATGACGGCGGAGGCCAAGTCATTGGATATTTTTAAATTGGAGATTGATATGTTCTTGATTGGTAAGGGGGTCAAAGTTTATGGTGAGATGGCAGAAGAATGGTGGTAAGAGTGAAAAATGAATCAGCCGTGAGTGGCAGTAGCGTTGCAGTAGAGTTTCTGCCTCACAGCGCCAGAGACCCGGGTTCGATCCTGACTATGGGTGCCGTCTGTACGGAGTTTGTATTTTCTCCTTATGACCGCATAGGTTTTCGGTTTCGTCTCACATTACAAAGATGTACAAGCTTGTAGGTTAATTGGCTTCAGTAAAATTATAAATTGTCTCTCGTGTGTAGGATAGTGTTAGTGTACAGGGTGTACTGGTCGGCATGAACTCAGTGGCCGAAGGGCCTGTTTCCGTGCTGCAACTCTAAAGTCTAAAGATTGAATGGCGGAGATGGGCTCAATAGACAATAGGTGTAGTCGGCCTTTCGGCCCTTCGAGCCAGCACCGCCATTCACTGTGATCATGGCTGATCATCCCCAATCAGTACCCCATTCCAGCCTTCTCCCCATATCCCCTGACTCCGCTATTTTTAAGAGCCCTTTCTAGCTCTCTTGAAAGCATCCAGAGAACCTGCCTCCACCGCCCTCTGAGGCAGAGAATTCCACACTCACCACTCTGTGAGAAAAAGTGTTTCCTCGTCTCCATTCTAAATGGCTTACTCCTTATTCTTAAACTGTGGACCCTGGTTCTGGACTCCCCCAACATCGGGAACATGTTTCAAGGGCTTAGACACACTAGAGGCAGGAAACATGTTCCCGATGTTGTGGGAGTCCAGAACCAGGGGCCACAGTTTAAGAATAAGGAGTAAGCCATTTAGAACGGAGGTGAGGAAACACTTTTTCTCACAGAGAGTGGTGAGTGTGGAATTCTCTGCCTCAGAGGGCAGTGGAGGCAGGTTCTCTGGATGTTTTCAAGAGAGAGCTAGGTAGGGTTCTTAAAAATAGCGGAGTCGGGGGATATGGGGAGAAGGCAGGAACGGGGTACTGATTGGGGATGATCAGCCATGATCACATTGAATGGCAGTGCTGGCTCGAAGGGCCGAATGGCCTACTCCTGCACCTATTGTCTATTGGCAAGGACTATGCTGATTCACTGTAGTTTAGGAGTATTAGTTCGGTATCAAATCCTCGGCAGGCTACGTACGAGTGAGAAGTCTTTACCACCTGCCATTTAGTAATAATAGCCAACATCTGTCTCTTTAACAGGTCATTTGCCATAGTTCAATTGTGAATGTGGGTAAGGGTACAGATCTCCGGAATCAAGCCACGTTTGCTAGGGGTAAAATCTTTTTCAGCAGCTGCCCTGCTAAATAACTTTAATGTGAAGGTAGCAGCTCAATATCCACACAGCCACAGTGGAAATACTATTAATAGCTGAAGGTAGACAAAAATGCTGTAGAAACTCAGCAGGGTGCAGCGGCATCTATGGAGCGAAGGAAATAGGCAACGTTTCGTCCCGAAACGTTGCCTATTTCCTTCGCTCCATAGATGCTGCTGCACCCGCTGAGTTTCTCCAGCATTTTTGTCTACCTTCGAGTTCCCAGCATCTGCAGTTCCTTCTTAAACATCTTAGCTATTAATAGCTGAAATGCTTTTCGAGCTTTTTTTAATTGAGACTGTTCCTTGGAGAGAAAACAGAGTATTTTAGGTGACCTCCAGCAACATCATACTGCCCCCCTTCCCCCTGTACCCCACCTGGATTTGTGCCTATTTCTCCCCCTCCGCCTACAATCCTTCTCTGGCTTCACAATCAAAACTCTTCAATCCTTTTGTCCCATGCCTTCAGCTTTTTTTCATCTCTGCCTCTTGTTCATCTATCTGCCTATCAAAAACTCCCCCGCACCTGTCACACCTTATCCTGCCCTTCCTCTTTTCCAGCCTTATTTCTGCCTTCCTCTCCTCCCCCCCCCGCTCCCCCACTCCCCCACTCCTACAATCAGTCTGAAGAAGACGATAGGTGCAGGAGTAGGCCTTTTTACCCTTCGATTCAATGTGATCATGGCTGATCATCCCCGATCAGTACCCCGTTCCTGCCTTCTCCCCATATCCCCTGACTCCGCTATTTTTAAGAGCCCTATCTAGCTCTCTCTTGAAAGCATCCAGAGAACCTGCTTCCACCGCCCTCTGAGGCAGAGAATTCCACAGACTCACCACTCTCTGTGAGAAAAAGTGTTTCCTCGTCTCCGTTCTAAATGGCTTACTCCTTATATATGGGTCCCAATCTGAAACTTTACCAAATGCGGGAGTAACTCAGTGGGTCAGACAGCATCTCTGAAGAACGTGGACGGGTGACATTTCTGGTCGGGACCCTTCCTCAGACTTGAACCATAAACTTCTTCAGTCCTGACCTGAGATGTTGTCTATCTATGTTCTGCAGAGATGCTTCCTGTCCTACTAAGTTGCTCCAGCACTTTGTCTTTTTTATTTTGGTCAACCAGCATCTGCAGTTCTTTATTTCTCCTGACCAAGCATATTTGTGCAGTTACTCCCAGCACTTTGTCCTTTTTTTTTTGTAAACGCAAATCTGCAGTTTCTTGTTTATCCATTGTCTCGGCACCTGGTTCCTCTGAACAGCTGCTTCCATTGCTTTTTCCACTGCACTGTTGCTCTTGGGCAAGAAAGCGGTGTCGGGGACTGGCATGTGGAATCAACGAACAAAAGGTGCTGCTTTATACCAAAGATAGACACTGGAGCAACTCAGTGGGTCAAGCAGCATCTCTGGAGAAAAAGGACAGGTGATGTCTTTGTTTGGGACCCTTGAGTCTGGGAAAGGTTCCGACTCAAAACGTCACCCGTCTTTTTTCTCCAGAGATGCTGCCTAACCCACCGAGCTGCTCCAGCACTTCATGTCTATCTTAGGGACTTGCATCTTTGCTACGCACTGGAGAAAGGGTAAGACAGTTGAGTTTAGTTTTATTGTCACGTGTACCCAGTGAAAAGCTTTTAGTTGCGTGCTAACCAGTCAGCAGAAAGACAATACATGATTACGCGGGTGAAGCAATAAGCAGCGAGTGAAATGGTGAAAGAAGGTGTGTTTTCAGGATTCTTGTATAAGAGTGGAGAGGGAGGAAAGGTGCAGGGAAACACTGGTCTGGATGTAACTGAGGGAGTGGATCCAGTTGTGGCCATTGTGTGTCACATGAAGGTTGGGTTGTGGATGAAGCGAAGGTATAGTGGTGTTGTTCCAGGGATGAGGGATTTCCCCAATAATGTTAGTCTGGGGAAGATGGACAAAGAAAGCTGAGAGGAGGTTGTCATTAAGTTGGAAAGGGTGCAAAGAAGATTTACGAAGATGTTGCCAGGACTCGAGGGACTGGGCATGAGCAAGGTAGGAATTGATCCCTTGGAGAACTGGAGTGTGAGGGGTAATATTATGGAGGTGCATCAAATCATGAGGGGAAAGACGTTTGCATATGTTTCAATGCTCAATAATTGTGTATATTAATTCAGAATTTAATTCAGAATGAAGCCTGAAAGAGTGCAGAGAAGATTCACAGGGATGCTGCCAGGGCTCGAGGGCCTGTGGTATATAGGGGGAGTTTGGGAAGGCTGGGACATTATATCTTGGAACGCAAGAGACTGAGAGATGATCTGATAGAGGTGTACAAAATCATGAGGGGGAATTGGATAGAGGTGAACACACAGTCTTTTATTCAGGGTAACTGAATCATGTTCTAGTTTAAAGTCCCTGTTTAAAGTAGGAGAGTAAAGATGCTGGAGGAAGTAGCTGGGGCATGAAAAAATAACAGCATTTGAAAGACAAGTGGACAGGTACAGGGATAGGAGATGTTCAGAGGGATATGGGCCAAATGTAACAAATGGGACTACCTGAGATGGGACATCATGGTCGGTATGAACGAGTTGGGCCGAAGGGCCTGTTTCCGTACTGTATGACTCGGAGGTGATTCGATCAAGATTACCAAGAACATTCAAGATTCAAGAGAGTTTATTGTCATGTGTCCCAGATAAGACAATGAAATTCTTGCTTTGCTTCAGCATAGGACTTGATCGAGGGCAGAGAGAAATTGTTGCCATTGACAGATGAGATGTGGGTCTGGAGTTGGGATTTTAAATTTGGGGCAGAAGATGCAACGGAGGAAGAGTGTGAGGAAAGACTTTAATATGATTGGTGAAGATCTGAAACTCACTGATGGTGAAAATGTGTTCAAAATTCAATTGGAGAGTTGGTGATTGGAAGGGTAATGGGGAAAGTGTTGATCTTAGGGAGGTGTATAAGATCATCGGAGGAATAGACTGGGTAAATCCACACTTTGTTTAAGAAGGAACTGCAGATGCTGGAAAATCGAAGGTAGACAAAAGTGCTGGAGAAACTCAGCGGGTGCAGCAGCATCTATGGAGCGAAGGAAATAGGCAACGTTTCGGGCCGAAACCCTTCTTCAGACTGATGGGTTGCCTATTTCCTTCGCTCCATAGATGCTGCCAAATCCACACTTTTACCTAGAGTAGGGGAATTGAGAACCAGAGGACATAGATTTAAGGTGAGGGGGAAAGATTTAGTGGAAATCTGAGGGGCAACTTTCACACGAGGTGCGATGGGTGTACGGAACAAGATGCCAGAGGCGGTAGTTGAGGTAAATACTATCATAACGTTTGAGATTTTTTACAGGTGCATGAATAGAGCAGGTTTGGAGGGATGTGGGCCAAGCACGGGCGGATGGGACTAGTATAGGTGGGGCATGTTGGCCGGTGTGGGCAAGTTGGATTGACGGTCCTGTTTCCACGCTGAATGACTGTATGGCTGCTGTGAATTCAGTGCAGGGTTGAATTTACAAGATCGAATTAAAATCTTTGCAGGAAAAAAAGGCAAAGCAGTGCAGCACTGAACAAAGAAGAGAGTGTTTTCAGCTGTGAGTTGTTGTGGTGCTCCCAACCGCCACCTAGAGTTGGTTTCCTGACACTACGCATAAAAATCCAAATTACATCAGCCTTTCGATCATTTTTGTTTGTGCTTGGAATGGAATGGAACTAATTGAGCAAACAACGAGTTGTGGAGTGTGAACTAACCTTCTCCAAGCTTGAAGGGTTCCTCAATATATTTGTGCTCTCATCTTACGAGACTCGGTTATTTTTGTTTTTTCTTGAATTCAGCAAACGAGACTCTGGGCTTTCTGGCTGGAGTGAAGGCCTGCACATTTGGATTCTTTGTGTCCAGCAAAAGACTCACTCTGTTCACAAATGGCCCCTCTCTGCACAATAGCAACGAAGGAGCTGGCAGACGGTGGAGAATCAATATCCCGCGAGCCTGTCGTCTCGACAAAATGTGCCTCCGACCTGCAGCTGCAGAGCAGAATCGAGGAGCTCTGCGCCAAACTGCTCCCATCGGCAACTTCTGACCCTCACACTAATGGAGAGGAGGAGAGACACAGACAGTAGGGAAGCAATTGATCTAAAATGGAACAGAACTCCCATTTTTAAATGAAATTCTAATTTAAAAGTAACTTCCCCTGAAGAAGGGTCTCGACCAGAAATGTCACCCATTCTTTCTCTCCAGAGATGCTGCCTGTCCTGCTGAGTTACTCCAGCGTTTAAGGAGGAACTGCAGATGCTGGAAAATCGAAGGCGGACAAAAGTGCTGGAGAAACTCAGCGGGTGCGGCAGCATCTATGGAGCGAAGGAAATAGGCAACGTTTCGGGACGAAACGTTGCCTATTTCCTTCGCTCCATAGGGGCTGCCGCACCCGCTGAGTTTCTCCAGCACTTTTGCCTACCTCTGAGTTACTCCAGTTTTTGTGTCTTATCTTTGATTTAAACCAGCATCTGCAGTTCTTTCCCATTTTTAAATGCTACCTTCTCACAGTCATTAAAACGAATGTATTTCTATTTTAAAAAGAAAACCTCTCCCATTTACGATGCCGACATATCCTTATCCCCATCAGAAACTCATCACTCTGTGTGCAAAAGGAATTTGCTCCACACATCACCTGTAAACTTGCTCCTCGCACCTTAAAGCTATGCCCTCTGGTACTTGACGTTCTCATCGGCAAATGGAGATGCAAGGAATGACAAAGGAGATTAGTTTAAGTCAGCATTGTATTTGGCACCAGGCCTGTTTCTGTGCTGTACTTGTTCATGTTAGATAGGTTTATCAGTCGTCGGAGTGGAATTACGACACTACCAGCAGAAAAAAAAGCAGCAATTGGCTTTGGATTAAAAGGAAAGATATCAATTGGGCTGCAAGATGAAGACAGGAGGGTGTGGAACTTCTTCTTTCATGTGGCGTGCACAGCCTAAAGTTGTTGGACAACTTGTTCTATTTGATCTTCCGTTTGTGCACGACGAGTTGATTGCATTAGTCGAAACAGGGCGGACCGCGTGAAGGTTGCAAAGGACGACAGATAGCACAATGGGCTAAGAGTTCGGCTGGCGACCGGAGGGTAGCCGGTTCAAATCCCGCTTGGAGTGCATACTGTCGTTGTGTCCTTGGGCAAGACACTTCACCCACCTTTGCCTGTAATGGAATGTTACGGCGGCAGGCGCGGGCACACCGCGACGCCCTGTGTCTCCCTTTCAAGGGAGATGCTAAAAATGCATTTCGTTGTCTCTGTACTGTACACTGACAATGACAATAAATTGAATCATTTCATTTCATTTTTTCATCTTCCACCCCTAGCGTATGGAACTGAGGGGGGTGTAACAAACGGCAGGTATCACCGTTGAGCCCTCTGGAGATGTTGTGGGCTTATCAATGAAACGTCAAAGAAGGGGGGTGCTCACCTGAAGACCCCGATGACGTACCTACCCGACCTTTCACCCCTCCAATCCCACTGCCAATATCAAGAGTGCCGACTTATTACAGGGATTGAAGTATCAAGTCCTATTAGCTCTACTGTTATATTCTGCACTCTATTTTTTTTCTTTAGCACTACCTGATGTACTGAATGATCTGCCTGTTTTACCACACAACAAGAAGCCTTTCACAGTATCTTGGCACACCTGAAGATACAGTGTTACAGCTACAAAACAAAAGTACAGATTTTTAAAAAAAGTGCAGGGGCAGCGATGGGGGGGACTGGAGGATCGGGATTTCATCCTCGATGATAATGTACCAATGATGACAATAATATACCAAAGATAGACACAAAATGCTGGTGCATCTCAGTGGGTCAGGCAACATTTCTGGAGAATACAAATAGGTGACATATCAGGTGGGACCCTTCTTTAGATGAAAGTCCAGATGGGGTAGGGATGAAATAACCTGGAGGTGAGAAAAGGCCCGAACAAATCAGGGCCAGCAACAGATCACCACAGGAAAGGTGGAGCCCACAATGGCCAATTGTTGGCTGGGGAAGAGTTGCTAACGAGGGCTACATGGGTGTGAACATTGGAAGTAGTCGGGTGTCTTGGGTGATGGGAGAGGGGAGGGAATGTAGGATTTACTTGCAATTAGAGAAATCACCACTTGTACATCTGGGGTGTAAAGGGCCCGTCCCACTTGGCTGTCACTTGCGTGTAATTTATGTGACATCATTTTTGCGTCACGATGCGCTACTCAAGACACGCACGTGATGCGCGCACGGTGCGTGATGACACGCTCGCGGCCTCGCAGGATTTTGTGGTGTACGAAATCTTTGCTCGCCATCTGCTTGACGCGCAAATGACGGCCAAGTGGGACAGGCCCTTAAGTTGCCCGGGTGAAATAGGAGGCGTTGTTCCTCCAACTTGCGTGTGGCATCACTCTGACAGTGGAGGAAGCCCAGGACAGAGAGATCAGTGTGGGAATGGGAGGGGGAGTTAAAGTGTTTGGCAACCGGGAGATTGTGTAGGCCAAGGCGGACTGAGCGTAGGTGTTCAGCGAAACGATCGCCAAGTCTGCGCTTGGTCTCACTGATATATAGGAGTCCACACTCGGAACACCAGATACAGTAGAGGAGGTCGGAGGAGGTGCAAGTGAACCACTGCCTCACCTGAAAGGAACCTGGATGAAGTAGAGTGAAATTGGAGGTATCTTCTAATATAATTACCAAAGAAACAGCTTCATCGGTAGAAAGGTTCCCACTCCCCAATTAATTATTATTTATTCCTGAGCAGTGGCACAGATACACAGTAACATATTACACAATAACGGTTTTGATTCATAACAATACATGAAGCATAAAATGGTCATTGCACGAAAATGAGCAATATATATATCTGGTTAATTTTCACAGCAAAACCTCGTGGGCTTAGACAACATCTGTTGTGATCATTAATAGTAGACCATTGATGTGCAGAGTGAATAAGCACTGTCGTTTAATCAGGCTTCAGACGAGGGTTCCCCTCACAACTTGCCCAGACTCTCTGAACCCCAAATCACAGCCTCAATGCTACGTCTCGATTTGGTCAATTTTCGTTCAACTCAATTAAAGCTGCCAGCCAACTGTGGAGATTACATCAGACGAGGACAATGACTCTTAAAGAATATTTAGAGGGAAAATGGACGGATGAGTTGTGACCCTGCAGGCTACTGTAATTATAAAGGGGTTTTGATGTGAAGAAGTCGAAGAGAGAAAGAAAGGGGTTTATACTTATCTTCTAATTGCTGACATGAGACGAGGCTATGAAATCATCGTGAGGACTAATTTTATATTTAGAAGCCAAATATAATGCGGGTTTCAAGAAATCTTTTGTCTGGGTAACAGCATGTGGCCCGGAAATGTGAACAGTGTTTACAAAGCCTGTCATTCAAATAAGATTCAGACTAAAGAATTAATGATAGTTAGATAATCACTACAAATTAATCATCTAGTAACTACCAGGACGTAACAGTAATCAGTATCATATACATTTTTTTTTAGTTAGACCATATTCAATGTTACAAAAATCATTTAATATTTTGTACACTGTATTTGCCTTAAAGATTGCTTCAATTATCCTGGAGATCTCTCAGTTGCCAAACACTTTAACTCCCCCTTGTTTTTAGAAGGAACTGCAGATGCTGGAAAATCGAAGGTAGATAAAAGTGCTGGAGAAACTCAGCGGGTGCAGCAGCATCTATAGAGCGAAGGAAATAGGCAACGATTCGCGCCAAAGAAGTCTGAAGAAGGGTTTCGGCCCGAAACGTCGCCTATTTCCTTCGCTCCATAGATGCTGCTGCACCCGCTGAGTTTCTCCAGCATTTTTGTCTACTTTAACTCCCCTTCCCATTTCCACACTGGCTTTTCTGTTCTGGGCCTCCTCCACAGTCAGAGTGAGGCCACGGGCAATTAGATAAATACACCTCATATTTCACTTGGGCCTTTGTGGACTCCACCCTCCCTTGGTCATCTGTTGACTGTCCTGATTTTTTTAGTTGAGAGATACAGCGCGGAAACAGGCCCTTCGGCCCACCGGGTCCGCACTGACCAGCGATCCCCACACATTAATATTATCCTATACACACTACATTTACCAAGCCAATTAACCTACAAACTTGTGCGTCTTTGGAGTGTGGGAGGAAACCGAAGATCTCGGAGAAAACCCACGCAAGCCATGTGGAGAACGTACAAACTCTGTACAGACAGCGCCCGTAGTCAGGATCGAACCCGGGTCTCCAACGCTGCATTCGCTGCAAGGCAACAACTCTACTGCTGCGCCACCGTGCCGCCCGTGTAACTCAGCTGGAGTATCTCAGCTGGACAGGCAGCATCTCTGGAGCGAGGAATGGGTGACGTTTCGGGTCGAGACCCTTCTTCACACTGGTTAGGGATAAGGGAAACGAGATACAGACGGTGATGTGGAGAGATAAAGAACAATGAATGAAAGATGCAAAAATGTAACGATGATAAAGGAAACAGGCCGTTGTTAGTTGTTTGTTGGGGGAAAATGAGAAGCTGGTGCGGCTTGGGTGGGGGAGGGATAGAGGGAGAGGGAATGCCGGGGCTACTTGAAGTGAGAGAAATCAATATTCATCCCACTGGGCTGTCAGCTGCCCAAGTGAAATATGAGATGCTGTTCCTCCAACTTGTGTTTAGCCTCACTCTGACAATGGAGGAGACTGAGGACAGAAAGGTCAGTGTGGGAATGGGATAAACTACAGTGTTTAGCAACCGGGAGATCAGGTTGGTCCACGCGGGGCGGAGTGAAGGTGTTCCGTGAAACGATCGCCCAGTCTGCGTTTGGTCTCGCCGATGTACGAGTCCACACATTGAACAACAGATACAGTAGATGAGGTTGGAGGAGGTGCAAGTGAACCTCTGCCTAACCCGAGAGGACTGTCGGGGTCCCTGGACCGAGTCGAGGGAGGAGGTACAGCAACAGATGTTGCATTTTCTGTGGTTGCAGGGGAAGGTACCTGGGGAGGGGGTGGTTTGGGTGGGAAGGGATGAGTTAATCAGGGAGTTGCAGAGGGAACGGTCTCTGCAGAAGGCTGAAAGGGTGGAGATTGGAAAATGTGGCTAGTGGTGGGATCCCATTAGACATTTTGGAGGATTATGTGTTGGAAATTTTGGGGGAATATGTGTTGACGGCTGATGGGATGGAAGGCAAGGACTAGGGGGCTCAGTCTCTGTTGCGTGTAGGGGGAGGAGGAGACACGAGTGAGGGCCTCATCTATGATGGGAGAGGGGAACCCCCGTTCCCTAAAGAATGAGGACATGGACATCTTGAATGTTCTAGTATGGAACACCTCATCTTGGGCACAGATGCAGCGTAGACGGAGGAATTGGGAGTCGGGGATAGAGTCTGTACCTGCTGAAGATAGCTCACTGGAGAAAGAACATGCAACAACATATGTATATGGGTAAAGCTCCACTTTGTTCAACTTATATTCATTAATACGGAAATGTTGGAGCAAGGAATGGAAAAGATAAGTCAGACCAGCAAATTGAGAACTGCAGCAACTGAAATCTAACCACAACTCTAAGTGGACCCGAAACGTTGCCTATTTCCTTCGCTCCACAGATGCTGCCTATTACACTGAGTTTCTCCAGCATTTTTGTCTGTCTTCGATTTTCCAGCATCTGCAGTTCCTTCTTAAACAACTCTTAGTGTAATGACCACAGAGGGAATGTGTAGGCAGAAAGGATTAGTTTAAGTTGGCATTGTGTTCAACACGGGTATCGTGGGCCAAAGGGAATGTTCCTGCACTGTTGTATTTATTGAACTCTTATTTTGTTAGTTTATTGATTATTTATTGAGTAAAGGGCAGCCTAGTGGAGCAACGGTAGAGCGTCAGAGACACAGGTTCGACGCTGTCTGTACGGACTTTGTACGTTGAGTTTAGTTTATTGTCACGTGTACCAAGACACAGTGAAAATGTTTTGTTGAGTGCCGACCAGTCAGCGGAACGACAATACACGATTACATCCCAACCAGTTCCATAGGGGTTATATGAATGCTAATGTTATTGGTGAACTGTTCACTAGGATGCAGACGGCAAGAATCAGAAAACACAGACATCTTGTAAAGTCAGCATTGTGAGGAATTTAACATGCAGCAAAATAGACACAAAGTGCTGGAGTAACTCAACGGGTCAGGCAGCATCTCTAGAGAACATGGATAGGTACCTGAAGAAGGATCTCGACCCAAAACGTCACCCATTTCTTCTCTCCAGAGATGTTGCCTGTCCCATATTTTGTGTCCATCTTCGATTTAAACCAGCATCCGTAGTTCTTTCCTATGGGTAGGTGTCTATCGGGTCAAGATCCTTCTCCAGACCCTTCTTCAGAAGTCAAGAGGCTTGACTTCTCTACTCCCCTCAGGCACTCCAAACTCACCCCCTCTCAATACACAGCCCACCAGTTTAATTCTTTTAGGAAGGAGATGAGGAGGAATTTCTTTAGTTAGGGGGTGGTGAATCTGTGGATTTTTTTGCCACAGAAGGCAAAGATGAGTCAGTGGATATTTTCAAGGCAGAGATATATAGATTCTTGATTACTACGGGTGTCAGAGGTTATGGGGAGAAGGCAGGAGGATTGGGTTAGGAGGGATAGATCATGATTGAATGGTGGAGTAGACTTGATGGGCCGAATGGCCTATTTCTGCTGCTATCACTTATGGCCGCATGATTGTCCTACTCTGTAAAAGACTGTGTATTCATCCTATCTATTCCTCTGATGATTTTATACACCTTTATAAGATCACCCCTCATCCTCCTGCACTCCATGGATTAAAATCCTAAATGTCGAGCAGAGGAGATAAGATATAATAGCATCTATTAAAAGGTTATGAAAGGCAAACAGGTATGCAGAGATTGAAGAGAGGTGTGCAGGCAGAGGAAATTAGTTCAACTTTGCATCAAGGCTAGCACAGACATTATGGGCCGAAGGGCCTGTTCCTATGCTGTACTGTTCTATGTCCTGATACAGGAACTCATCAATACCTCATCAGACCACATTCCCCACCAGTGACTCCATCTACACTTAACGCTGCCTCAAAAAAGCAGCCAACATTATCAAAATATTTGTCTCATCCTGCTCATTCCTTCTTCTCCCTGCCCCTGTCGGGAAAAAGGCACAGAAGCTTGAAAGGGTGCACCACCAGAAGGAAAAGGGTGGCACAGTGGCGCAGCGGTAGAGTTGCTGCCTCACAGCGCCAGAGACCCGGGTATGATCCTGACTATGGGTGCTGTCTGTATGGAGTTTGTACGTCCTCACCGTGACCTGCGTGGGTTTTCTCCGGGTGCTCCGGTTTCCTCCCACACTCCAAAGACGTGCAGGTTTGTAGGTTAATTGGCTTCGGTAAAACTGTAAATTGTCCCCAGTGCAAGTGTAGGGGAAATCGCTGGTCTGCGGGGACTCAAAACTAATCTCCAAACTAAGCGGAGTTGGCCTGAGGGCTGGAGTCTGGGACCAGGAAGGTGTGTGGACAAATGCGATCTAATCCCGCTCGAGGGGATTGGAATTCATTAGCTGTGAGAAGCAGTGGTGTAGAGTTCACAGGAGAGGCTTCTCACTCGCACTTCCAGATGCCACCACACGTCATCGACCCACCGACACAAGGCCACACGCACAGAAATAGAGACGTCAGTGTGATGTCTGATGAGATAATGCCCCTAAACTGGTGCATTATTAAAGGGCTGGGAATGATGATGCAACTCTTGCAGTAGTTAGAGTTAAATAATGCAGCTTGCCTTTCACACTGTCCACGTCTTGCTGCAGAAACACCCCACTTAAAAAAGACATCGCATTTAGACATCATTTTCCTTTCTCAACGCCCAAAGTGCCTTACAGTCAAAGCTCCTCTTTTGGTGTCGAGACAAGGAACTGCAGATGCTGGTTTACAAACAAAACCCATCACAACGTGCTGGAGTAACTCAACTGGTCAGGCAGCATCTCTGGAGAACATGGATAGGTGACATTCAGGTTGGAACTTTTCTCAAACCAGGGGCCACAGTCTTAGAATTAAAGGGGAGGTCATTTAAGACTGAGGTGAGAAAGAACTTTTTCTCCCAGAGAGTTGTGAATTTATGGAATTCCTTGCCACGGAGGGCAGTGGAGGCCAAATCACTACATGGGTTTAAGAGAGAGTTAGATAGAGCTCTAGGGGCTAATGGAGTCAAGGGATATGGGGAGAAGGCAGGCACGGGTTATTGATAGGGGACGATCAGCCGTGATCACAATGAATGGTGGTGCTGGCTCGAAGGGCCTAATGGCCTCCTCCTGCACCAATTTTCGATGATTCTATGTTTCAAAGGTCAGGCAGCATCTCTGGAGAACATGAATAGGTGATGTTTCAGGTCAGGACCCATCTCAAGGTTTCCCGATCCGAAACATATCTTTCATTCATTGCTCTATATCTCTCTGCATCATCTTTCAGTCTGAAGAAGGGTCTCGACCCGAAACGTCACCCATTTCTTCTCTCCAGATCTGCTGCCCGTCCCGTTGAGTTACTCCAGCTTTTTGCGTCAATCTGCGGTCTAAACCAGCATCTGCAGTTCCTTCCTACACATCACGTGTCCATGTTCTCCAGGGATGCCGCCTGACCCGTTGAGTTACTCCAGCACTTTGTGACTTTAAAAAAATCTTCCTGTGACGTGTGTTAACCGGGCAGAGATAATTGACAGATAAAGAATCCTCTTGAATGATACAAAATAAAGGCTTGTTGAAAAGGTCAATCAATACAGATTCTGACACACAAAATGTAAGATTTCCATTTGGTCTGTGACAAAAATAACAGGCTGGCCTGCTGGAGAGGCCAAGCTTGTACACACTATATCAATGCATTTACACCCTTTTGCCCGAATCATAAAAGGGATTACTCCAGTTCAACTATCACGAGTAATCATTTTTTTTGGCAGACATCTTCAATTTTCCTTTGCATTGACCAACATTTTACATACACAAAGTGCCTTTCAAAACGGCTAAACTCCAGATTCAGGCAAAAGGTGCAGAAGTGTGAAAGCGCATACCTCCAGATTCAGGGATAGTTTCTTCCCAGCTGTTAATAGGCAACTGAACCATCCCACCACAACCAGAGAGCAGTGCTGAACTACTGTCTACCTCATGGGTGACCCTCGGATTATCCTTGATCGGACTTTGCTGGCTTTACCTGGCTCTAAACGTTATTCCCTTATCATGTATCTGCACAAAGGTAGACACAATTGCTGGAGAAACTTGGCTGGTGCGGGGCTGAAACCCTTAGTCTACCTTCGATTTTCCAGCATCTGCAGTTCTTTCTTGAACATCATGTATCTATACACTGTAAATTGATCAATTGTTCTATGTTCTAATATAGATTTCTACCTCCCCCCCCCCCCCCCCCTCCCCCTTTGGGAAACAAAATGTGAAATAAACAGGTAAATAACAAGCCAGCGCATCTTGCTCATCATTTATTGAACAGTTGGTGGTGAATTCAAATAATTTAAGAACAAGTTGGTTTGCATTGAAGATACCCCCTTTAGCCTTTCTTGCTTTCTACACAGAATGCCACACATTTACACATAACCCCCCCCCACCCCCCTCCCCTCTCCAGCATTTGAGAAAAATCTGAAAGCTTTTAGCATAATGTTAACATTCAGTGGGGCAATAGACTGCGGAAATTTAGAATGATTTTTGCATTAATTCATACACCCAGGCTACAGTTCGGAAAGCAGTGCAAGGAAAATCACATGGTCACCCCGATAAAAAGAAAATGTATCTTACTCAGACACTGATTACACACTCTTAATGAGAGGCAGTTACTGTGTAAAGATTCCATAATCACATCACGTGAAATACGATTATACAATTTGAGAATATACTATATAGCATTTATTTCTCTTCATAAATGTATCTCTGTATCATCAGTACCACAACATACATAGGCTGCTCGAGGGTCATTTATTTATTTATTTATTTTAAATAGCGTCATTGTCTCTCTTGGTCACAGCTATCACTGGAAAGTACAAGATCCACCCCGGTGAGTGCACTGTGCAACGTGCAAGTGGCTTCGTCACACGTAACTGGACTAAGAAAATCCCACTGTCCCTCAGACACACTGCTCTGAAACTTTGCCACAATGCAATACAAAACAAAAACCCTAGTACAGGTTGCGGCTAATTCACTGGCTTGAAAGACACTTCGAATTCCAATTCCCATTCCATTTCCAATTTGAATTCCAATTCCATTTCCAATTTGAATTCCAATTTGAATCACATTTCCAATTCAAATTCCAATTCCAACTCGAATTACAATTCCATTTCCAATTTGAATTCTAATTTTGAATTCCAATTCCATTTCCAATTTTAATTCCAATTCGAATTCCATTTCCAATTCAAATTCCAATTCCAACTCTCGAATTACAATTCCATTTCCAATTTGAATTCCAATTCAAATTTCAATTCCAATTCCAAACTCGAATTCCAATTCGAAGCAGAAGTCTCCCCCGAGAGAGAACAATCCAGTTACTAATAGCAAACACACAAGTTTCCAAATATAATGTGGACGGTTTCCAGGATATGAAAGTCACCAGCTTTTTTAAGTGGATTGCATCGGAGGGGAAAAACAAAAAGAGGTGGAAATTTGTTGTTGACAATTAAAATGGGAGCATAGTTTCCCTGTACCGGTGGCATCAGCTGAAGGGGAACCTGATTCCTGGCCAGGTTTGTTTGCTGAACTAGTTGGACGTAGCGGCAGTAAATCATCAACAGTTGCAAAATGGAAAGAACAAGTTGGTTCTGAATATCAAAGTCTCAATTTCTTTTTCAGTTGGTGCCCTTATACAACAATATAATGACCTGAGTATTTTAAGTATTCCAAGGTTCATTCTTTTGGAATTTTGTTATATGTACAGTTTCTTGAGGCTATTACACATGTAGTTTACAAAGAGCTGATTGATTTAGTGACTGTACAAGTGAGTTGTAGAACTTTACAAGTGACGGTTTGCAAGCAACTATTATTTTTAAATATAGTTTTTTTTCCCTTAAAAAGAAAAAGACATTGTGCAGCTGATGCCGCTGCTAAGGCTTTGATATTAGTCAGATCTGCAATTGCAGGTTTCATTTCCAAAGAAGAAGAAAAATAAAAAGAAACACGAAATGCAACACATTAATAGGTACCAGTGCATTTGTTTTGGTGTGAGACACGGCAGTTATTGCAACACGTCTCTTCCTCCTCCTGGCTGCAAGCCCCGGGCCCCAGCTTCCGGAAGGTTCTGGAAGGGCGAGAGCCCCCCTCTTTACGCTGAAGCCTGGGCTGTGGACGTTTCGACGATGGCCTGGCTCTTCCCGTGGTCGGATTCAGTTCCCGTCCCTTCAGCCGAGTTCTCTTGCTCGGCGATGCAGAAGGTGTCGTGCAGTGCCTGACGCCTGTGCACCTCAGCCTTCAGATTCTCCAGCTCCTTCTGACTGTAGATCGCACAACACACGGCAGCAAGAAGATAGGATATTATTATTTTTTTTAAATTATTTTGTTTAAACCAAAAATAAATTGAATCAATGAAAACAAGAATAATATGTACAATACAAAACAATACCAACAAACCCACCACCATAGTACAAAGTAAACCAAATATCCTTAAATATCAAATATATTAAACACCAATGTTACAATCCTTGTCGTGGCTGCATTCCACCGCCCAGCGGCCCCGGAAATCCCCCAGTTTGCCCGCAGACAGCGTGTAGTCAGTCCCTCTCTAGTGCCACTCGGGCACGGGCGTAACCCCGGAAAAGGGGCAGGCAGCCGGCTCGGGCACAGCCCTCAAGCAAGGATTGTATTCGTGGGAAGGAAATGCTGGAGTAACTCAGCGGGACAGGCAGCATCTGCATCATATTCACTGGAACGGGGCTTATATAGGATAGGGGATCCTACAGAAACAAACACAATTCTTAGGGGATTGGTCAGGCTAGATGCAGGAAAAATGTTCTCCATGTTGGGGGAGTCCAGAACCAGGGGGGTCACAGTTTAAGAATAAGGAGTAGGCAATTTAGGACTGAGATTAGGAAACACTTTTTCACGGAGAGAGTTGTGAATCTGTGGAATTCTCTGCCACAGAAGGCAGTGGAGGCCAATTAACTGGATGTATTCAAGAGAGAGTTAGATACAGCTCTTAGGGCTAACGGAATCAAGGGATATGGGGAGAAAGCAGGAACGGGGTACTGATTCTGGATGATCAGCCATGATTATATTGAATGGCGGTGCTGGCTCGAAGGGTCGAATGGCCTACTCCTGCACCTTTTTTTTCTATGTTTCTATCTCATGATGGAAGGAATAGATGACATTTCGGGTCAAGACCTTTCTTCAGACTATGTAAAGGGCCTGTCCCACGAGCATGAGACTGCGTGCGACTCCATGCGGCAAGCGCGACCTAACGTGGTCGCTTGAGCCGTACGGCCTCACTGGGCCGGTCCCACTTCGATCGCCGGAGCCGTATGGAGTTGTGCGGGGCTGGTCCTGACCGCGCGGGGCTCCGAAAAACTGACACTGTTCAACAATTCCACGCGGCAACGGCCTGCCCGCAGCCGCATTGAGGCCGTACGCAGCGTCTCGATGCCGTACGCAGCGTCTTGACGGCGTACGCCTAGCGCGAACTTCCCGCGGACTTGGCTCGAACTTCACGTCAACTGGTACGGGATCACTCGACCTCCGCGTGGCCCCCGCTTCCGGTTTGGTCGCATGCTCGAGGGACAGGCCCTTAAGAATTTTATTCCTCCATTTCGGGACAAAGGACAATAAAACATTCTCGACTCTTCAGCACAGCACAGGAACAGGCCCTCCATCCCACAACCGCCTTGCCCTGCATGATGCCAGGTTAAAGTCAACTTCTACACTGTAGAACAGCACAGTGGCGCAGGTGGTAGTGCTGCTGCCTCACAGCGCCGGCCGGAGACCAGGACTCGATCCTGATGTCAGGGGCCGTCTGTGAGCGGAGTTTGCACGTTTTCCCTGTGACCACGTGGGTTTCCTCCCGTCTCCACCCACATCCTGAAGACGTGCTGGTTTGTAGGTTAATGACCCTCTGGAAATTGCCCATAGAATGTAGGGAGTGCATGCGAAAGAACTAGTGTGAACAGGTGATCGATGTGGTTAGTACACTCGGTGGGCCGATGACCCTGTGTCCATGCTGTATCTCTAAACTATTAACTCATCTGTCTCCATGTAATCCACACCCCTCCATTCCCTGCTTATCCATGTGCCTGTCTAAAAACCTCAAATGTTTCAAAACCAATGCTTGTGCAGGCAACGCCTTTAGACTTTAGCGTGGAATCAAGCCCTTCAGCCCACCGGGTCCGCGCCGACCAGCGATCACCCCGTACACTAGCACTATCCTACACACTAGGGACAATTTACAATTTTACAAACCTGTAGATTCTTTGGAGAGTGGGAGGAAACTGGAGCACCCGGAGAAAACCCACGCGGTCCCAGGAAGAAGTTACAAACTCCAATACACAGAGCACCGGTGGTCAGGATTGAACCCGGGTCTCTGGCGCTGTGACCGCTGCGCCACCGTGCCGACTTTGTGCAACTTGTGAAGGTGCAAATGTTTGGTCCTTACCTGAGGGGAATGAAGAGAATCCCGTTGATGACGTTGAGCTGTTCTAACACACTCGACATGATGGGAGCTGTGAACTGTTGGGGGAGACAGAGCGATTAGTGGCTTGGCACACACAGTGCCCAATCACACACCTTTTAGCAAACAGCCAACGTCAGTAATTGTGGAGCGGAGGAGGGAGATCTTGCCATGTTTGGGAATGGTTTGGTCCAAATCCCAACCCCTCCCAATAGCTTTGCACCGAGTCTTTAGACTTTAGAGATACAGCGCAGGGACAATACCTTCAGCCCACCGAGTCTGCGCTGATCAGCGATTCCCGTACACTAGCATTATCCTACACAATAGGGACAATTTGCAGTTTTTTTACCGAAGCCAATTAATCTACAAACATGTACTTCTTTGGCGTGTGGAAGGAAACTAGAGCACCCGAAGAAAACGCACGCGGTCACAGGGAGAACTTGCAAACTCCGTACAGACACCACCCTTAGTCAGTATCGAACCCGGGTCTTTCGTGCTGTAAGGCAGCAACTCTACTGCTGAACCACTATGCTCATCAAAATGCTCATGAACTGCTGCAGGTGTACGGTAGAGAGCATATTGACCAGTTGCATCACAGCCTGGTCCAGCAACTCAAATGCCCAGGAACTAAGGTGATTACATCAAGTGGTGAACACGGGTATCGACCTCCCCACCATCGATGGGACCTACAGGAGTCGCTGCCTCAACAAGGCAGCCAGCATCATCAGTGACCCACACCACCCTGGCCACGAGCTCATTTCACTCCTGCCATCGGGAAGAAGGTACAGGAGCCTGAAAACCGTGACCTCCAGGTTCAAGAATCGCTTCTTCCCTACAACAAGTAGGCTTGTGAACACTATACACTAGCCTATGAACCATGCACTGCCTTTGGTTGCTTAAGTAATAAAGGATTAGACACGAAATGCTGGAGTAACTCAGCGGGACCGGCAGCGTCTCTGGAGAGAAGGAACGGGCAACGTTTCGGGTCGAGACCCTTCTTCAGACAGATTCGGGGGAGAGGGGAACGAGAGATATAGACAGTGATGTAGAGAGATATTGGACAAATGGATGAAAGATATGCAAAAAAAGTAACAATGATAAAGAAGTCTGAAGAAGGGTCTCGACCCGAAACGTCACCCATTCCATCTCTCCAGAGATGCTGCCTGTCCCGTTGAGTTACTCCAGCATTTTGTGTCTATCTACAACGATGAATGACTCAGGCCAATGTTAGCTGTTTGCTGGGTATTCTTGCCAAGTGACAAAGATAGCAGGAGAGAAACCTGCGTTAAATACAGATTACTGAACAAACCCAGCTTACGCAATCACAGGAGGAAAACATGAACCAGGTCAAGCACAAAAAGACCATTCAATGAACGACCACAGTATCTGATTTCTGTTCTCATCACAGATGCTTTGTCGGTGCTTTTGGCCGCAGAGTTGTTGAGGTGCTGGTTGCAACATCTCGGAGGCAGGCAGTAATCCTATCCAGAGTGTTGAATGTCAAACTCTATTTTGTGGTGCATTATCTGTGAGGTTCCAACCCAGATGCCCCATGCAGACTCCAGTACGATCCACTGCAGGTAGCTGTGGACTGGTGTATGCACCACAACTTGTGATATGAAGCACAACTCGAAGAAGAAGGAAAAATATTCTTGCTCAAGCGATTAAGTGATTTTAGAGTTGGAATCAATATATATAGTTAAATGTGCAGGAAGGAGCTGGCGGTGCTGGTTTAGACCGAAGGTAGGCATAAAATGCCAGAGTAACTCAGAGGGACAGGCAGCATCTCTGGACAAAAGGAATTGCTGACGTTTCGGGTCGTTAAGGCTCTCTCTGGTCTATCACTGTGTAATGCGGGCACAGTTCAAGTGATTCTAAACTAGATAATAATCGAGGGCATCATGGTGGACCCTCACAGCGCCAGAGACCCAGGTTCGATCCTGACCTCGGGTGCTGCCTGTGTGAAGTTTGTACGTTCTCCCTGAGATCGCGTAGGTTTCCTCCGGGTGCTCCAGTTTCCTCCCACATCCCAAAGACGTGCATGTTTGTAGGTTCATAAGTTTATGTGATAGGAGCAGAATTAGGCCATTCAGCCCATCAAGTCTTCTCCGCCGTCAATCATGGCTGATCTTTCTCTCCCTCCTAACCCCATTCTCCTGCCTTCTCCCCATAACCCCTGACACCTGTACGAGTCAAGAATCAATTAGGGTAGGTGACGAATCAAGGTTAATTAGTATCTGTAAATTGCCTCCAATTGGCAGGGAGTGGATGAGAAAGTGGTATAACATAGAACTAGTGTAAACGGGTGATAGATGGTTAGTGTAGACTCGGTGGGCTGAAGGGCCTGTTTCAGTGTTGTATCTCCAAACTAAACAGAGCAGCCACGCCTCAAGACATGGGCTTTGGAAATAACCAGCAAGAAAATGTCTCATACACGTACGACAGACTTTAGTTTAACTTTAGAGATGCAGCGTGGAAACAGGCCCATCAGCCCACCGAGTTCTTACCATCCAGTAATCACCCCTTATATTAGCACTCGGCACAATTTACAGGAGCCAATTAACCTACAAACCTGTACGTCTTTGGGATGTGGGACATTGTACCTTAATTGGCACATGTGACAATAAATGCTGGTCGCTGTGGACTCAGTGGGCAGAAGGGGCTGTTTCCGCGCTGTATCTCGAAACTAGACTAGACTCCTGTGGGTTGGGAAGAGGCAGAGACGTGTGGACATATTTCCGTCTCTTCTCTGCATCAGGTCTGTCTCCCTGGGCACAGTCTGCATTGTCAGTGGCCCTGTGGTGTGTCAGTGGACAAGAGCACGTGGTTCCTCCCTCTCCCATGAACCCAGCCACCCGCGGCCTGCAGGAGGAGCTACCGAGCTGGCCCACACTCCCTGGACCCGGGGCCTGGACATTGGGCGCCCGCTGAGCCGGCCCCTCCCTGCTCGTCCCCCAAAGACCAGAGCCTGCGACAACGATGGATGGGACAGGCGAGGAGCAAGGCCGGTCAGAGAGGAGGGGGAACCGGGGTCTGGCCCTGCGCGCCCATGAGGTCGACTGCGGGAGCTCCAACTCCCCCCCCCCCCCCCCGGTCCGAAGAAGGGTCTCGACCCGAAACTTCACCCATTCCTTCCCTCCAGAGATGCTGCCTGTCCCGCTGAGTTACTCCAGCATTTTGTGTCTATCCCCGGGAAACAAAGGTGGACGGGCGAGGAGAGGGACGTGGGTTTGCTGGTCGACCAAGGAAGGCGATGGATGGAGGCCCTGCAGAAGCCTGGGACTCGCCTGAACCAGGCACGACTAGAGCGCGGACTGGACTTGGAAAATGGCGGAACAACATGGCGTCTCCTGCATCTGGGCTCAGTAGACTATTTCCGTACAACTGCTAATCGATGGTGATATGGTGTTACTCTACTGGACTGTTTGTAAGAAAATTATTTCACTGTGTGTTTGCATACGTGACATTAAAGCTTCATTGAACCCTCCATCCCAGCAGAAACATGAAACTGTGATGTCTCGATCTGGCCCCTTCAAGAGTTAACTGAGGCTGTTATAATGACACAGTCTCCATTATGCTGCCTAATCCAAACAGGATTAACCACTTGACATCAATATTAAAAAGGGGCTCTGAACGACAGCAATTTCCCCCGAAATGACTCTGTGGTAATTAGTCTGTGGTACGCAGCCAGCACTCGGGGATTTTAAAGTACTTCAAGTCACTTCAGAATGACTGGTGCTCGCGATGCCAAAAATCACATTTGTCCCTAAATAAGACCAGAGGGCGGCTATTTTCAGAACATAGAAAAGTACAGCACAGGAACAGGCCCTTCGGCCCACAATGTCTGTGCCGAACGTGATGCCAAGACCAACTCTTATCTATCTGCCCATGATCCACATCCCTCCATTCCCTACATATCCATACGCTTATCCAAATGTCTCTTAAACACCACTATCGTATCTGCCTCCATCTCTGCTGGCATGTTACAGGCACTCACCACTCTCTGCATTAAATTTGCCTGCACATCTCCTTTAAATTTGAGCCCCTCTCACCGAAAATCAATGCCCTCAAGCGTTTGATATTTCCATCCTGGGGGAAAAGGGTCCGACTGTCTAGTCCATCCATGCCGCTCATCATTTTATATGCAGGCACACACAGACATGAAAAATGGTGAGACGGAATATAGGAAGGAGATCGAGAACCGTGTGTCGAGACAACAACCTTCCTCTCAATGTCAGCAAGATAAAGGAGATAGTGATTGGGTTCAGGAAGTGAAGCGGTCCACACACCCCAGTTTGCATTGACGGTGCCAAAGTAGAGATGGTGAAATCTTTAAATTCCTAGGAGTCAATATCACCAACAACTTATCCTGGACTACTCGTATTGAAGCAACGACTCTATCTCGTTAGAAGGTTTAGGATGTTCGAGGCATCTCCCCAACAACTCTCACCAACTTCTACAGATACGCCATAGAGAGCATCCTATCAGGTTCCTCACAGCTCCGTCCAAGACCGCAAGAAATTGCAGCAAATTGTGGACGCAGCCCAGACCATCACACGAACCAACCTCCCATCTATTGACTGCATTTATATCTCACGCTGCCTCGGCAAGGCCAGCAGCATAATCAAGGACCAGTCGCACCTTGGCCACTCCCTCTTCTCCCCTCTCCCATCGGGCAAGAGGTACAGAAGTGTGAAAACGCACACCTCCAGATTCAGGGACAGTTTCTTCCCAGCTGTTATCAGGCAACTGAACCATCCTATCACCAACTAGAGTGATCCTGAACCACCCTCTACCTCATTGAAGACCCTCAGATTATCTTTGATGAGACTTTAATGGAGTCAATGGAAGGGAAATTAGTTTGTGTGATGGTCTGGGCTACATTCACAATTCTCTGCAATTCCTTGTGGTCTTGGATGCTGTTCCCAAAGAGAGGTGAATCTGTAGAATTATTTGCCACAGAAGGCTGTAGAGGCCAGGCCGTCAATGAATATTTTTAAGGCAGGGATAGATTTTTGATTTTAGATTAGTTTAGAGATATAGCGCGGGAACAGGCCCTTCAGCCCACCGGGTCGGTGCCGACCAGCAATCCCCACACATTAACACTCTCCGACACCCACTAGGAACAATTGTTACATTTTTGGAGTGTGGGACGAAACTGAAGATCTCGGAGAAAACCCACGCAGGTCACGGGGGGAACGTACAAACTCCGTACAGACAGCACCCGTAATCGGGATCCAACCCGGGTCTGCGCCGCCGTGATTAGTACAGGTGTCAGGGGTTATGGGGAGAAGGCAGGAGAATGGGGTTAGGAGGGAGAGATAGATCAGCCATGATCGAATGGCGGAGTAGATTAGATGGTCCGAATGGCCTCATTTTACTTCTATCACATGACCTAAACCATCCAGTGATGCATCGGGATGAAGCAACAATATCAGACACAAGTGGCAGAGTTGCTGCCTCACGCTGCCAGAGACCCGGGTTCGATCCTGACTACGGGTACTTGGCTAGACGGAGTTTCTACGTTCTCCCCGTGACCTGCGTGGGTTTTCTCCGGAATCCTCAGCTTCCACCCATATTCCAAAGACGTACAGGTTTGTAGGTTAATTGGCTTCGGTAAACTTGTAAATTGTCCCTAGTGCGTGTAGGATACTGTTAATGTGCGGGGATCGCTAGTCGGCATGGACTCGGTGGGCCGAAGGGCCTGTTTCCCCACTGTATCTTTAAACTAATCTGTTCCCAAAGATAGACACAAAAAGCTGGAGTAACTCGGTGGGACAGGCAGCATCACAGGAGGGAAGGAATGGGTGATGTTTCGGGTCGAGGCCCTTCTTCAGACTCCCGCTTGCCAAACATTTAAATTCTCCTTCCCATTCCCACACGGACTTTCTGTCCCAAGTCTCCTCCATTATCAGAGTGAGGCTAAACGCTAATTGGAAGAACAGCATCTCATATTTCGCTTGGGCAGCTTACACTCCAGTGGTATGAATATTGACTTCTCTAACTTCAAGTAACCCTGGCATTCCCTCTCTCTCCATCCCTCTCCCATCCAAGTTGCACCAGCTTCTCGTTTTCGCCCAACTGCTAACAATGGCCTTCAAAAAACCTAGTCTGAAGAAGGGTCTCGACCCGAAACGTCACCTACTCCTTCTCTCCAGAGATGCCGCCCGTCCCGCTGAGTTACTCCAGCTATTTGTGTCTATCTTCGGTTTGAACCAGCATCTGCAGTTCCTTCCTGCACAGACTGATCCCAAACAGTGCTGTGATGTATCCCGACCAGTTCCCTCAACCAAGGGAAATGATTAAACACCTCACACCCCGGACAAATGCACGTATGATGCAGAGTTAGCCACTCGACGTTGTGGAGAAACACTAACACAGCACCCCCGGCTCAATCTGCCCGCTCACTCTATGAATGCCGCCTGGCTTACCTTGAGTGGAAGAATACTGGCGTTTGATCCGTTCTTGTAGATCTCATTCATGGTACGCTGCAGAGCCACTGCCTGCTGCGTGAGGTATTTCAAATACTCTGAACTTTCTTTGGTCTTTTCATGATTCTCACCGAACTGGGGAGGGAGAGAGAGAGAGAGAGAGAGAGAGAGAGAGAGAGAGAGAGAGAGAGAGAGAGATGATTAAAGAATTAATTTAGGAACAAACAACTGCAGATGCTGGTTTATACCAAAGTGCCGGAGTAACTCTGCGGGTCAGGCAGCATCTCTGGAGAGGTGACATTTTATGTTGGGACCCTTCTACAAGCTTTGTTTCGCATGCTATCCATTCGGGGCCGTACAGAAGCGCAGTGGTAGAAATGCTGCCTTTCAGCACCAGAGACCCGGGTGCGATCCTGATTGTGGGTGCTGTCGGTACAGAGTTTGTACGTTCTCCCTGTGACCGCGTGGGTTCTCTCCAGATGCTCCGGTTTCCCCCCACACTCCAAAGGTGCACGGGTTTGTAGGCTTTGGTTAAAAATACATTGTAAATTGTCCCTAGTGTGTGCAGGATAGCGCTAGTGTACGGGATGATCGCTGATCGGCGCGAACTCTGTGGGCCAATGGCCTGTTCCCACGCTAGATCTCTAACGTCTAAAGATCAGATAATACTATACACAAATACAATCAAGTCAAACTCAAGTACAATCGGTAGAGCAAAGGGGAAGATACAGAGTGTAGAATATAGTTCTCAGCATTGTAGCGCATCAGTTCCAGAGACAAAGTCCAATGTCTGCAATGGGGTAGAGGTGAATCGGACAGGACCCTAGCTTATGGAGGGAATGTTCAGAAGCCTGATAACAGAGGGGAAGAAGCTGTTATAGTAACACAATCTAGCCCAGTTTCTTGGCCAATTTAAATGGAAGAATTAGCTGAGGTGACGAGTTGCTGGTGAAATTAATTGCATTTCACGATCTCCCCGTAAGCTTGTGTGATAATTACAGGGAACACTGACAAAAGAAGCCCATTTGTTTCAAAGAGAAATACCTCATGTGGAACACCGGTCAACTAAATCATCTCCGTGTTTCCTGTTCCAAGTAGATTTTATAGGGTATTGTGTTTATTATATTACGTGCCATTTAGAGCAGGCGTTTCACAAATTTTATGATGAATAACTCAAATTCTCTTTCCTCTCGAAGACAGTTTCTAGAGCAACAGCAGAGACCACAGTGATCGGGAACAGGGGTCAGGGCTGCCTTACAGCGCCAGAGTCCCGGGTTCGATCCTGACCACGGGTGCTGTCTGTACGGAGTTTGCACGTTCTCCCTCTGATCACGTGGGTTCTCTCCGGGTGCTCTGGTTTCCGTCCACATTCCAAAGACAAGCAGATATCTAGGTTAATTGGCTTTGATAAAATGATCCTTGAGTGTAGGATAGAACCAGCGTATGGGTGATTGCTGGTCGGTGTGGGTTCGATGGGCCTGTTTCCACGCTGTATTTCCAAACCAAACTAAAAGGCCGACATGGAGCCTTTCGAATGCCGATCTTAGATACTCATGTACCTTAGATCTTTAACCTAAATGTCAAATTTATCAGCACGTAAACCTCTTCCTGTTGCCAATCGTAGGAACATCAATGCAAGGAACTCCAGACGCTAGTTTACAAAACAAGACACAAAGTGCTGGAGTAACTCAGCGGGTCAGGCTGCATCTCTGGAGAACATGGATAGGTGAGGTTTCGTGTTGGGACCCTTTTTCCGACTGAGGGTCCCGACCCGAAATGTCACTTATCTCTTCTCCAGAGATACTGCCTGAGTTACTCCAGCACTTTGTCTTTTTTTTTTTGTAAGTCAGCGTCTGCAGTTCCTTGTTTGTCCATTATTCTGATGCGATTGGTTTGATTAATTTTTGATTTAAGGATACAGCCTGGATTAGGCCCTGTGGCCCACGAGTCCACGCCGACCAGCGACCGCCCATTCACACTAGTCCAATGTTATCCCGCTTTCCCTTCCACCCCCTACAGACGAGGGGCAATTTGCAGAAGGGCCAAATAACCCACAAACCCGCTCGTCTTTGGGATGCGGGAGGAGGCCCGGAGCACCCGGAGGAAACCCACGCTGTCGCGGGGAGAACGTGCAAACTCCGCACACAGACGCAACCCGAGGTCAGGATCAAAGTTGGGTCCTCTGGCGCCGTGAGGCAGCAGCTCTAGCAGACCACCGCTGTGCCACCATGCCAGCGTGTGGCAGTGCCGTAGTGTGGGAGAACATTAGTTATCGATGCGATAGAACATTAGTTATCGATGCGATAGAACATTAGTTATCCCAGGAGGGAAATCAGTCTGCCAACAGTCATAGAACACACGCTACATGAAATTAAAGTGACGAGCGCAAAGTCCAGGGTTGGGGATGTGCAAATATTGGGGGGGGGAGGAGTTGTACAGTTTGATAGCAACAGGGAAGAAGGATCTCCTGTGGCGTTCTGTGCTGCATCTTGGTGGAACCAGTCTGTTGCTGAAGGTGCTCCTCAGGTTGACCAGTGTGTGTCATGGAGGGGGTGAGCTGCATTGTCCAGGATGCTCCGCAGTTTGAGGAGCATCCTCCCCTCCAAGACCAACCTCCCGTGAATCCAACTCCAACTGCGCCCCCAGGACGGAGCCAGCCTTCCTGAAGAGTTTGTTTACCCTGTTGCCGTCCCCAGCCTTGGCCCTGCTGCCCCAGCACACTGTAGCGATCCTCACAGTCTGTGCAACAATGCTCTCGATGTCACACCACTCAGATTGCAGATTAGGTATCTTTTTACGGGATCAGAAATTAAAGGGCAAGAGGATAACAGCAGATTACGTCGTTACTAGATCATTATTTTTAAAACGGATTGCTTGCGTTTTCAAATCCTCGCCTCCTCACGGAGTTATGCAGCGCGGAAACCGGCCCAACTTGCCCACCCACACCAGCCAACATGTAGGGCAAGAGACTCTGTGCATCTACCCGATCTATTCCTCTCATGATCTTATACACCTCTATATGATCACCCCTCATCCTCCTGCGCTCCAGGGAATAGAGCCCTAGCCTGATAAACCTCTCCCTGGAGCTCAGACCCTCTTTGTCCTGGCAACATCCCCGTAAATCTTCTCCGCACCCGTTCCAACTTGACAGCATCGTTCCCGATCCATCAAGATCCTCTCCAAACCGAGTAAATCTGAAACACTATTGGTATCAGGGCGGTGAATCTGTGGAATTCATTGCCGCAGAATGCAGCGGAGGTCACGTCAATGGATATTTTTAAGGTGGAGATTGACCGATTTGTGATTAGTACGGGTGTCAGGGGTTATGGGGAGAAGGCAGGAGAATGGGGTTAGGAGGGAGAGATAGATCAGCCATGATTGAATGGCAGAGTAGACTTGATGGGCCGAATGGCCTAATTCTGCTCCTAGAATTTATGAACATTCCACACCCCAGGTTAACCTAGATTTAGTATTCAAATATATCTTTTATATATCTTTTATATATAGATATAGATATAGATAGATAGATAGATAGATAGAGATAGATAGAGATAGATAGATAGATATATATATATCTATATATCTATATCTATATATCTATATCTATATCTCTATATCTATATCTATATCTAGATATATATATATATAGAGATATATATATATATAGAGGACCTTGACACAGCGCTAGAGTTGCTCCCCTACAGTGACAGAGATCCAGGTTCGATCCTGACTACAGGTACGTACCCACTTACACAGCGGTACAACACAGGAATAGGCCCTTCAGCCCACGGTGTCTGTGCCAAACATGTTGCCAAGTTAACCTAATCATCTCTGCCAGCAACTGATGCCTGCATGTCCATGGGAATGCCGAATGCTAGAGGGCATAACTTTACGGTGAGAGGGGCAAAGTTTAAAGGAGAGGTATCACAGTGGCACAGCGGTAGAGCTGCAGCCTCACAGCGCCAGAGACCTCAGTTCGATCCTGACTAAAGGGCCTTTACCACTTTCTCGACCTAATTCAAGACCTTTTTCACTCGTGGACATTTTTCATCAGACTAGAAAAACGCCCCGACCTACTTGATGCCACGAGTACCTACGACTAGCATCACGACCTGCTACGACCTTGTGACGACCATGCTACGAGTATGAGTCAAGGGCAAACTCGGCAGAGGTCGTGAAAGTGGGACAGGCCCTTAAGGATGTTTGTCTGTACGGAGTTTGTACGTTCTCCCTGTGACTGCGTGGGTTTTCTCCGGGTGCTCCGTTTTCCTCCCACACTCCAAAGACGTACAGGTTTGTAGGTTAATTGGTCTCCATAAGTTGTAAAATTGTCCCTAGTATGTTGGATAGTGCGAGTGTACGGGGTGATCGTTGCTTGGCACGGACTTGGTGGGCCGAAGGGCCTGTTTCGTGCTGCATCTCTAAAGTAAAATCTAAAGATGTTGCCGGCAGGCATTGGTTTTGAAATATTTGAGATTTTTAGATGTTTTAGATAAGCACAGATATGTGGGAAATGGAGGAATGTGGCGTGTGCAGGCAGATGAGTTAAGAGTTTAGAGATAAAACATGGATACAGGGGCCCATTTGGCTCACCAAGTCAATGCTGAACATTGATTACCCGGGGTGTTCACTGGTCGGCAGGGACTGAGTGGGCTGAAGGGCCGATTTCCCCACTGCATCTCCAAACTAAATTGCAAACCTGATGAGTCAAATGAACAGAGACAAAAAATACTGGAGTAACTCAGCGGGTCAGGCAGCATCTCTGGAGAAAAGGAATGGGTGACGTCTCAGGTGGAGACATTTCTTCAGACCACGCTGAATGTAAACGGACATTGAGATAATCCTATGACTCGCTTCATGTTGTCTTTGTAATGCTTAGATCAATGCTTGTCCTGGGCTCTTCTGTCCCACCGTTTGCATTCAATGCCGTTCTGTTGAAAACCAAGTCGGTGCTTCCAACGTGTTCACTTAAAATAAAGGGGGGGGTCTGTCTGTCCCCGACACAGAAGAGGCGGCTCGTAAAATAAATCATTGAGTTGTGAAATCATGAGGTGCTGGGTGCAGAGTAACGAGCGGACAGTTAGACAGGCAGCCAGCATCACAGGAGACTCGAAATCTACAAATCTATTCGCGTCTCGAATCTGACAGAACTTAATCCCCGTCGAGAAAATAGTGTAGACTAAATATAGATGATACCGGTGAAGTAAGGTCATAAGTGATAGGTGTAGACTAATGCCCCTGTCCCACTTAGGAAACCTGAACGGAAACCTCTGGAGACTTTGCGCCCCACTCAAGGTTTTTGTGCGGTTCCCGGAGGTTTTTGTCAGTCTCCCTACCTGCTTCCACTACCTGCAACCTCCGGGAACCACCTGCAACCTCCGGGAACTGCACGGAAACCTTGGGTGGGGCGCAAAGTCTCCAGAGGGTTCCGTTCAGGTTTCCTAAGTGGGACAGGGGCATTAGGCCATTCGGCCCATTGAGTCTACTCTGGCATTCAATCATGGCTGATCTATCTCTCCCATCTAACCCCATTCTCCAGCCTTCTCCCCACAACCTCTGACACTTGTACTAGTCAAGAAATAGGCACAGATGCCCCTCAGGTTCCTATTAAATCTTTCATCTCTCACTTTAAACAGAGGTCCTCAGGCTCCTGATATCCCTGCCGTGGGCAAAATACTCTGTGCATTCACCCTATCTATCCCTCTCATGATATTACACACATTTACAAGGTCACCCCTCCGCTATGTTCCGCCCCTGGGAAAGGTCAATGGGGGCGGCACGGTGGCGCAGTGGCCCCAGCCGATTACGGGGAGAACGTGCAAACTCCGCACACACACACACACACACACACACACACACACACACACACACACACACACACACACACACACACACACACACACACACACACACACACACAACACATCTTTGGGCGCCACAGTGACACAGCTGGCAGAACGGCGCTAGAGACCCGGGTTCGGTCCTGACCTCTGCCGCTGTCTGTGTGGCGTTTGCACGTTCTCTCTGTGACCGCGTTGATTTCCTCCGGGCGCTCCGGTTTCCTCCTACATCCCATGGACGTGTGGGTTTGCAGGTTAATTGGCTCTCTGTAAATCGCCCCTCGTGTGTAGGGAGTGGATGAGAAAGTGGGACAACATGGAACTAGTGTGTGAACGGGGCACGGTGATGCAGCGGTAGAGTTGCTGCCTCAGAGACCTGCGTTCGATCCTGACTATGGGTGCTGTCTGTACGGCGTTTGTAAGTTCTCCCCGTGACTGCGTGGGTTTCCTCCAGGTGCTCTGGTTTCCTCCCACACTCCAAAGACGTACAGATCTGGAGTTTAATCAGCTTTGGTAAAAACAACATGTAAATTCTCCTCGGTGTATAGGAAGAGTGTTAATGGACAGAGTGATCGCTGGGCGGCACGGACTTGGTGGGCCGAAGGGCCTGTTTTCCTGCTGTATCTCCAAAATCTAAAGGGTGATTGCTGGGTGGTATGGGCTTGGTGGGCCGAAGGGCCTGTTTCCATGCTGTATGCTTATAAACCTGCTAATTATACTCTGAAACACTGGCCGGGAGAAGGGAGGAGAGGGCAACTTCAAGGACGAGCCTAGAAGGACGTTCATCGAACATGTGAAAGGGGAACCCAAAAAGCTGGAGAAATTAATATCAAAACAAATAGAAAATCCCGCGGATCTCCAACACATTGTGGGATAAATGTCGCAGCGTATCCCGTCAGCTGGGAACGTGCTGGCAAATGGAAACTGCAGATGGCATAATTAACACCGAGCCAGGCAGTGACAAGGCGTAAATGAGAGGTGTCGACCGCACTGAAGCTGTGAGACTGACCTGGTTTTTGTAGATGGTGTACCCGTCTTTCTCGTGCTGCAACGCTGAACGAAACTCCGCTTTGCTGTCGTAGACTCGTGCGACCAGATGGTGGCTGGCAAGCGGTGGGGGGGGGGGGGGGGGGGGGGGGGGGGGGGGGGGGGGGGGGGGGGGGGGGGGGGGGGGGGGGGGGGGGGGGGGGGGGGGGGGGGGGGGGGGGGGGGGGGGGGGGGGGGGGGGGGGGGGGGGGGGGGGGGGGGGGGGGGGGGGTGGCAAGGGGGGGGGGGGGGGGGGGGGGGGGGGGGGGGGGGGGGGGGGGGGGGAGGGGGGAGAGATAGGAACAGAAACAAAAAGAGAGAATAGCATTTAAAAAAAAACTGATTGTCAAAAACATGGTGTAGAGACAAAGAACGGCAGATGCTGGTTTACATAAAGATACACCAAGTGCTGGAGTAACTCAGCGGGTCAGGCAGCATCGCTACTGAATCTGAAGAAGGGCCCTGACCCAAAATGTCACCTATCCATTATCTCAAGAGATTCTGCCTGACCCGCTGGGTTACTCCAGCACTTTGAGCATACGGCCGTCTATATTCCCTCCTATGGTTTCACATTTCATGCCTTTTCTATCCTTATCCCCTTTTCCTCACACATTTTGTCTTTTCACCTCAGACACTTGTCCAATCATCGGCCATTAACAACCCCCGCCCCTTCACCAGTGTCCACCAGTCTGAAGAAGGGTCTCGACCCGAAACGTCACCCATTCCTTCTCTCCAGAGATGCTGCCCGACCCGCTGAGCTACTCCAGCATTTTGTCTTTTTTTTTTAAAATTATCACCTTCACGAAAAATCAGCCGAGGACAGAATTCTTCAACTAGAAAACACCAGTTTTTACCTCATGGCAACTTTGAGAGATTTTGTTCCGTGATATTTTCCATTGATGGTCAGAGCACTCTCCAGGAACCTGAGGGAAAGGTCGTACTCCATCACCCCGTGTAAAACAAGACCAATGTTACTCTGTGGAAAAAGCATACGGACATGTGAGTATATTGAATGCGCTGACATAGTTTAGTTTAGAGACACAGCGCGGAAAACAAGGCCCTTCGGCCCACCGGGTCCGCGCCGACCAGCGATCCCCGCACACTAACACTATCCTATAAACTAGGGACAATTTTATACTTACACCAAGCCAATTAACCTACAAACCAGTACGTCTTTGGAGTGTGGGAGGAAACCGAAGATCTCGGAGAAAACCCACACAGGTCATGGGGAGAAGGTACAAACTCCGTACAGACAGCACCCGTAGTCAGGGTCAAACCCAGGTCTCGGGCGCTGTAAGGCAGCAACTCTACCACTGTGCCACCCGCACCCTTTATTGAGGTTAGAATATGATTGCGAACAGTGTTGGCTACATTGGTCTATAATATAATTTCTCTCTGAACTTGAGTGCGGTCTTGATTTGGTTTATGTTTAACGCACTCCAGTAGGCAGCATCTACCATCAAGGATGTCCATCATGCGGGCCCTGCCCTCGTCTCGCTGCTACCAGCGGGCTGGAGCTATGAAGTCCCCCACCGCCATGGTTCATCGTACAACAACCACCAGGTTCTTGAACCAAAAGGTCACAAAGTGCTGGAGTAACTCAGTGGGTCAGGCAGCATCTCTGGAGATCATGGATGGATGATATTGAGTCAGGACCCTTCTTTAGACTTTAAAGAAAAAATGTCACCTATCGATGTTCTCCAGAGATGCTGCTTGATCCACTGCGTTACTCCAGCACTTTGTATCCTTTTGCGAAAACGAACATCTGCAGTTCCTGGTATCTAGGTTCTTGAAATGACCTACACAACCCTAATCATACCTCTGCAAAGTAACACTATAGACCATCCTTTGCATTATCATAGACTTGTTTTCTGATTGGTTAGTTTAGTGATACAGCGTGGAAACAGGCCCTTCGGCCCACCGAGTCCACGCCGACATCGATCACCCCGACACTAGCACTATCCTACACATTAGGGACAATATACAGAGGCCAATTAACCTACAAACCCGCGCGTCTTTGGGTTATGATGTGGGAGGAAACTGGGGCAACCGGAGGAAACCCACGCGGTCACAGGGAGAACATGCAAGCTCCACACAGACTGCACCCGAGGTCAGGATCGAACCCGGGTCTCTCGTGCCTAGAGGCAGCAACTCTACCGCTGTGCTGCTGTGCCGAATTGTGTTTTGCATGAATGCGTGTTTTTCTGAAGTCTTTTTCTTCCCAATGTCTGGTGAATTTGAACAGTTGAACAGAGGGATCTGGGATTAACCGTGCATAGTTCCCTGAAGGTGGAATCTCATATAGATAGGGTGGTAAAGAAAGCTTTTGGTATGCTAGCCTATATAAATCAGAGCATTGAGTATAGAAGCTGGGATGTAATGTTAAAATTGTACAAGGCATTGGTGAGACCAAATCTGGAGTATGGTGTACAATTTTGGTCGCCCAATTATAGGAAGGATGTCAACAAAATAGAGCGAGTACAGAGGAGATTTACTAGAATGTTGCCTGGGTTTCAACAACTAAGTTACAGAGAAAGGTTGAATAAGTTAGGTCTTTATTCTGTGGAGCGCAGAAGGTTAAGGGGGGACTTGATAGAGGTCTTTAAAATGATGAGAGGGATAGACAGAGTTGATGTGGATCAGCTTTTCCCTTTGAGAATAGGGAAGATTCAAACAAGAGGACATGACTTCAGAATTAAGGGACAGAAGTTTAGGGGTAACATGAGAGGGAACTTCTTTACTCAGAGAGTGGTAGCGGTGTGGAATGAGCTTCCAGTGGAAGTGGTGGAGGCAGGTTCGTTGGTATCATTTAAAAATAAATTGGATAGGCATATGGATGAGAAGGGAATGGAGGGTTATGGTATGAGTGCAGGCAGGTGGGACTAAGGGAAAAAAGTTGTTCGGCACGGACTTGTAGGGCCGAGATGGCCTGTTTCCGTGCTGTTATGGTTATATGGTTAATTTATGTATCATTTAAGTGTGATTTACGTTTTTATTTGTTGCCCGTGTGCCCGTGACGTTGCCGCCAGCAACATTTTCATTGTATCGGTAAACTCACTGAACTTGTACGTATGACAATGAACTCAATTTTGACTCAATAAAGACGACGGCTTTAGGTTTTTATATTGGTTGTTAAAGAGCCTGTCCCACTTACGCGACTACCCATGACCATACAGGCGTCACCCCGCGACATGTCGGCACGTGACGCCTGTATGGTGGTGAGTAGTCGCCCAAAGAGTCCTACCTTTTTCTGGTCGCCGCTAGATTTTCAACAAGTTGAACATTTTCGGGCACCTGCTGCGACTATGACGGGTGCTGGCAGTCGCCGAAAAAATTGCGTAAGTGGGACAGGCCCTTAATGGTCTCGAGGCACCGCTCTGCAAATACCTCTGGTATCCTGGCTAATACTTGTCCCTTATCGTAGAAAAATACTGAAACCTCTCTGAAGACATAACAGGAGCATTACTGAAAAGAAATGGGGGCAGATGGAAAGGGTGCAGAAGGATTTACAAGGATGTTGAAAGGACTCGACTGCCTGAGCTTTATAGAGAGGTTGAGCAAGCTAGGACTTTATACCTCACAGCGCAGGAGGATGAGGTGTATACATTTATGAGGGCAAATAGAATGGGTCAATGCAGAGTAGGGAATCAAGAGGACATAGGTTTCAGGTGAGAGGGAAACGATTTAATAGGAACCCGAGGGGTAACTATTTCACTCAGAGGGTAGTGGGTGTATGGAACGAGCTGCCAGAGGTGGTAGTTGAGGCAGAGACTATAGTAACATTTGATAGACATTTGGACAAGTACATGGAATTGGAAAGGTTTAGAGTGATATGGGCCAGGAAGGGTAAACGGGACGGTACCCGGACGTGGGGCCGACGGACAAGAAGCCGAAGCAAATAAGTGGAAGCCAAATAACTGAATGGCCACTCTGTCGAAACGCTACCTACCCTAAAGGCAGCGTCGCCTACAGGCCACCGAACCGACTGCCGCTCAACAGAAAAGTCCAATAATGTTGCCGGGGGCGGGACAAACCCCCGCGTCCATCACATCACTGTGGAGGGATGAACATTGTCCCACACCTCTGCTCCGCCCTACCCACAGCCCGTGGGGGGGTGATCGTGGGAGAGAGGGGGCTGTCCCGAGGGATGCACACCTTCGGCCGCTTACAACTTGGTGCTCGGGTTCAGATTGCCCCGCTGGGGGTGGTGGGTAAATAGTCCGGTGGGGGCACCCCTCAAACAAGGGAACGGATATAACCCCTGGGGGCCACATGAGTGGCAAGGGAGTTCCAGAGACCAGGATTCGACCCTGACTACGGGGCGGTGTGTACGGAGTTTGTACGTTCTCCCCGTGACCTGCGTGGGTTTTCTCCGGGTGCTCCAGTTTCCTCCCACACTCCAAAGATGTACGGGTTTGGAGGTTAATTGGCTTTGGTAAAGAGTATAAATCGTCCCGAGTGTGCAGGGTAGTGGCTCGTGTACGGGGGTGATCGCTGGTCGGCGCGGACCCGGTGGGCCGAAGGGCCTGTTTCTGCGCCGTGTCTCTGAATTAAACCAAACCAAACCGTTTCTAAAAGCAAGGTTGAAGTCACAGCTGCCTTGCTGGTCACGGCAATGAAAAGCTTTTACTCTGCTCCGTCAGTAACACATCAGCGACTGGGAAGATAATTTCCAGAGTGCAAATACTCACATCCAACAGGGCCATTTCTGGATGGTCCTCACCGTACACTAGGATCAGGAGGTAGCGAGATCGGTACAGTAGTTTTAAGGCCGTGGACAGCTGACCATTGGCAAAGCAGTACAGGGCAAGGTGCATCTGTAAGGGAAACGACACAAAACCTGCTTTAGACACAAGGAACTGCAGATGCCAGTTTACAAAAACCAGACACAAAGTTCTGGAGGAACTCAGCTGGTCAGGCAGCATCTCTGGAGAACATGGATAGGCGACGTTTCTGATCGGGACCCTTCTTCACGACCCAAAACGTTGCACGTCCATGTTCTCCTGAGATGCTGCCTGACCCGCTGAGTTACTGCAAAACATGCTTTAGTTGAGTTTAGAGATACAGCATGGAAACAGGCCCTTCGGCCCACCAAATCCATGCCAACCATTCATTACCCATTCACACTAGTTCTATGTTATCCCATTTTCGCCTCCACTCCCGACACATTAGGGGCAATCTTACGGAGGGCCAATTAACCTATAAACCCGCAGGTTTGGGATGAAGGAGGAAAGCCACGCGATCACAGGGAGAACATATAAACTCCACACAGACAGCACCCGAGATCAGGATCGAACCCGGGTCTCTGGCTCTGTGAGGCAGCGACTCTACCAGCTGTGGGGGACATTTCAACGAATGAGGAAATTGGGCTCAAACACTTGACTTGCTGACCAGTGTATATTCTGTTTAATGTGCAGTGAATTTACATTCTTGCCCATCACTGCATTCCATCACGTGGGATTCACATTAGGCCTGTCAACGAATATTCTCTAGAATACTTCTACAGGTGTAGGGAGCATCACGGCCTGGTGCAGCAACTGGAACGCCCAGGAACAAAGGTTCCCCACTGTTCCCCACTGTTGAAGGATCTACAGGAGTCGCTGCCTCAAAAAGGCTCCTATTTGGCTCCGAACTATATAGACTTGGGGGATTAATTTTGACTTTGCACTATTATTGTTTATTTATTTGTCATATCTATCTATGTCATGTCCTGAAATTCCCCATAATAAGCAACAATAAAAAGTAGGTACACAAAAAAGTTGGAGAAACTCAGCGGGTGCAGCAGCATCTATGGGGCGAAGGAAATAGGCAACGTTTTGGGCCGAAACACAGGGTGTGTGTGTGTGTGTGTGTGTGTGTGTGTGTGTGTGTGTGTGTGTGTGTGTGTGTGTGTGTGTGTGTGTGTGTGTGTGTGTGTATGCGTGTGTGTGTGCGTGTGTGTATGCATACAAATATATATATACACACACACACACACACATATAAATAAATAAATATATATACATAAAAAACACTTTGTTATTAATGATGGGAATTTTCATTGTTTTGTTTCGGGACATGTGACAATAAAACACTCTTGACCGGTACATGGATAGGAAAGGTGTAGAGAGATATGGCCCTAACGGGGGCAGGCGGGTCTTAGCTTCGATGAGGCACCTTGCTCAGCATGGACAAGCTGGGCCGAAGGGCCTGTTTCTGTGCTATACAGTCCCAACACTTTGACTGAATACAGAAGCAAAGAGTTGATTGAGGCCCTGTGCAAAACTTGGCCTGGCCACATGAAGAGAATACGTGTGGGAAAGAACTGCAGAAGCTGGTTTAAACTGAAGATAGACACCGAAAGCAGGAGTAACTCAGTGGGTCAGACAGCATCAGTGGGTCAGAGTAACTCAGTGGGTCAGACAGAGAAGGAATAGGTGACGTTTTGGGTCCATACACTTCTTCAGACTGCGAATCGATTAAGACTGAGAATATATTATGCTTTTCACAGAGTGGTACAGCACGGGAGCAAGGCCTTGTGCCCAACTCACACACTGTGTGTCCCAGTGACTCTGTTTAACACATTGATTACGTTCCTATAATATCTTTGCAGATCGGAAGGAAGAACTTGGTTACGGAAATGAGAGCAAGATGGCTGCAGCATTGACCGCGTGTGGGTCCGGGGGCTCAGCCGTTCCCCGGCCTGTGAACCCCCCCTGGTTTAACTCCCCGCCCCCCCATCGCTCAGTTATAGCGGACAATCACCAATAACGGACACCGCACCGCACCGCCCCCCACCCGGTAGCCAAGTTTAATTTTTAGTTTATTGTCACCTGTACAGTGAAAAGCTTTTGTTGCGAGCTATTTTGTCCAGCTCAACATGGCTGGTAGAGTGCAAAATTAGATTTCCCGTTTAAAAGCAGCAAAAGGCTTTATTCAGGAAAAATGAAGGCTTACGACCCTGAATCTTGTGTCCTTCACTCTGAGTTTAGTTTGGTTCAGTTTACTGTCACGTGTAACAAGGTACCGTGAAAAGCTGTTGCTGCGAGCTCACCAGCCAGCGGAAAGACAATACAATCGTGATTACAATCGAGCCATTTACAGTGTGTAGATACATGATAAAGGGAATAACGTTTTGTGCAAGTTAAAGCCAGTGAAGTCCGGTCAAGGATAGTCAGAGGGTCACCAATGAGGTAGATGGTAGTGCAAGGGTTGACGGTGATATCACTCACGTATTCCTGGATTGTGTTGGGGTGATCTACTCCCAATGCTCGTTCACTCATCAACACTGCCTTCTGCTGATTGTTCAAGGCCTGACCAAATAAACATATAACAAGAAAACGATAAAAGCCGTGCTGTAAAGATCCACTTCCCGGGAAGATTTGGAGATTTTGTTGTTTTTTTTTTTAAGAGATACAGCGCGGAAACAGGCCCTTCAGCCCACCGAGTCAGCGCCGACAAGTGATCCCCGCACACTAACACTATCCTACACACACCAGGGGCAATTTACAGCGGGCCAATTAACCTACAAATCTGCACGTCTTTGGAGTGTGCGAGGAAACTGGAGCATCCGGAGGAAACCAGCAGGGTCGCTGGGAGAACGTGCAAACTCCGTACAGACAGCACCCGTAGTCAGGATCGAACCCGGATCTCGGGCGCTGTGAGGCAGCAACTCCGCCGCTGATGCAGATGCACGGTAGAGATGCAGTCATAACACTGTAGCCACGATTCTTCAACCTGTGTTTCTGAAAGTTCACTCGATTGGCGAGTACTAACCGACCGGCATGTCCCACCTACACTAGTCCCACCTGCCTGCGTCTGGCCAATATCCTTCTAAACCTGTCAATAGACAATAGCCAATAGACAATAGACAATAGGTGCAGGAGTAGGCCATTCGCCCCTTCGAGCCAGCACCGCCATTCAATGTGATCATGGCTGATCATCCCCAATCAGTACCCCGTTCCTGCCTTCTCCCCATATCCCCTGACTCTGCTATTTTTAAGAGCCCTATCTAGCTCTCTCTTGAAAGCATCCAGAGAACCTGCCTCCACCGCCCTCCGTGAGAAAAAGTGTTTCCTCGTCTCCGTTCTAAATGGCTTATTCCTTATTCTTAAACTGTGGCCCCTGGTTCTAGGCTCCCCCAACATCGGGAACATGTTTCCTGCCTCTAGCGTGTCCAAGCCCTTAACAATCTTATATGTTTCAATGAGATTCCCTCTCATCCTTCTAAACTCCAGAGTGTACAAGCCCAGCTGCTCCATTCTCTCAGCATATCCATGTACCCGTCCAAATGTTTTTTAAACTTTTTGATAGTACCTGAACTACCTCCTATGGTAACTCCTTCCATACACCCACCACACTCTGAAAAAGTTGCTCCTCAAGTTCCTATTAAATCTTCCCCCCCTCACCTTAAACCTATGTCCTCTAGCTCGATTCATTTGCAATGCCGTTATAGTATCTGCCTCAACTACCTCCTTTGTCAGCTCATTTCCTATTGCCATCTCCGTGAAAAAGTTGCCCCTCGGATTCCTATTAAATCTTTCCTTCAGTCATCTATCTATGTCCTCTGGTTCTTGATTCCCGTATCCTGGGTAAACGCACCACCCTCTGAGTGAAAAATGTTGCACTCAATTTCCTATCAAATCTTTCACCTCTCACATTAAACCTCTTGTTCCCTGCCTTGGGCACGAGACTCTACATTTACCCAATCTACTCCTCTCATGTTCAGAAGTGATAGGAGCATAATTAGGCCATTCGGCTCATCAAATCCACTCCGCCATTCAATCAATAGACAATAGACAATAGGTGCAGGAGTAGGCCATTTGGCCCTTCGAGCTAGCACCGCCATTCACTGTGATCATGGCTGATCATCCACATTCAGTGCCCCGTTCCTGCCTTCCCACCATATCCCCTGACTCCGCTATCTTTAAGAGCTCTATCTAACTCTCTCTTGAATGCATCCACAGAATTGGCCTCCACTGCCTTCTGAGGCAGAGAATTCCACAGATTCACAACTCTCTGGGTGAAAAGGTTTTTCCTCATCTCTGTTCTAAATGGTCTACCCCTTGTTCATAAACTGTGGCCGATCATGGCTGATCTATCTTTCCCTCTCAGCCCCATTTTCCTGCCTTCTCCCCATATAACTCCTGACACTCATGGTTTTATAAGATCACCCCTCATCCTCCTGCGCTCTAAGGCATAGAGTCCTAGCCTGCCCAACCTCCCCCTATAGCTCAGGCCCTCAAGTCCTGGCCACAACCTGGTTGATCATCTCTGCACCCTGTCCATCTTAACAACATGTGGACTTAACAATATTCAGCACTCGAGCATAAATGCCATTGAAAGACTGACCTCGTTATTATCGCCCATGATGTAGTTTAACCGAGCCAGGAGCCGCAGGCAGGCACAGATTTCCACGTGCATTGCACCATAAACGTTGTTGAAAAGATTTAATGCCTCGTTGATGAGCTCACAGCCTTCTTTCAAGAACCCTGGAAAGAACAGACATTTGTTTCACATTATGGTGTGGATATGCGGAGGACAATCAACTTAGCCTAAGACAGACACAAAGCGCTGGAGTAACTCAGCCGGTCAGGCTGCATCTCCGGTGAAAAAGGATGCCTGATGTTTCGTGTCGAGGCCCTTCTTCAGACTGAAAGCAGGGGGATTGGGGGAGGGGGGGAGGGGGGGGGTGAAGAGCTGGAGGCAAGAAAAGACCAGGACGAAATCAAGGCCGGGCACAGTGACCTCAGGCAGGACCGGCCAACAGTGACCTCAGGTAGGGAGACGGCCTTGTACGCCCATTGTTGACCAGGGAAGGTGTGATTACTTTAGTTTAGTTCAGAGATACAGCGTGGAAACAGGCCCTTCGGCCCACTGAGACCGCACTGACCAGTGATCCCTGCACACTTACACTATCCCACACACACTAGGGGCAATTTACAATCATACCAAGCCAATTAACCTACAAACCTGTACGTCTTTGGAGTGTGGGAGGAAAATGGAGCACCCGGGGAAAACCCAATCAGGTCACGGGGAAAACGTACAAACTCCGTACAGGCAGCACCCGTAGTCAGGATCGAACCCGGGTCTTTGGCGTTGCCAGGCAGCAACTCTACTGCTGCACCCTGTTCAGTCCTGGTCTTTTCTTGCCTCCAGCTCTTCAACCCCCTCCACCCCCTACTTTCAGTCTGAAGGAGGGTCCCGAACTGAAACATTATCCATCCTTGTTCTCTGGAGATGCTGCCTGAGCCACTGAGTTACTCCAGCACTTTGTGTCTATCTTTGGTATAAACCAGCATCTGCAGTTCTTTGTTTCTACATGTTGGCCCAAGTCAATTTACCATTTGATTGTAGTCCATCTTCAATTTTTGACACAAAATCAAAACAATTTTTGACACAAAGGTCAAAAGTCAAAACTGCTGGGAATATCAGTGACCCGATGAAAATGGAAAATCTTCTCATGTTCATTATAGAACAAAGAACAGCAACAGGCCCTTCGGCCCACAATGTCTGTGCTGAACACAATCCTCAGACCAGCCTTTATCTTCCTGTACATAGTCCTTATCCCTCCATTCCCTGCATATCCATGTGCCTATGCATGACTACCTATGAAGTCACCTTCATGAAATATTCACCCCACTTCCCTTCCACGGATGCTTTAATGCTTAGAGATACAGCTTGGAAACAGGCCCTTCGGCCCACCGAGTCCGCACCGACCAGCGATCCCCGCACGCTAACACTATCCTACACACTCGGGACAATTTACAATTATACCAAACTAATTACCCTACAAACCTGCATGTCTTTGTGGGAGGAAAACAGAGATCCTGGAGAAAATTGTATTTTATTGTATGGTATTATATGTATGACTGCTGCAATTTCGTTCAGACTTCGGTCTGAATGACAATAAAAGGCTATCTATAAAACCCACGCTGGGTCACGGGGAGAACGTACAAACTCAGTACAGACAGCACCCGTAGTCAGGATCGAACCCGGGTCTCTGGTGCTGCAAGGCAGTGACTCTACCGCTGTGCCACCGTATGGTGCCTGAGGGGCCGTTTGTACTTCAACTTTGTCGTGGGCGGGCAAGTACTGTTGATAGCCTGACCCTTCTTGCACTTGGACTGAGAGGCTTGCTGGGTTTAAGTGCCGTATAGAGGTTCAACCTGCAAGTGTTCGTGGTGGAGCTGGGGTCCCTTATACTCTGAACCCGACAAGGACAGCCAGAGATTTGGGGGAAGACCTGATAGAAGCATACAATATTATGAGAGGCATAGATAGGGTAGACAGTCAGAACATTTCCCCCCAGGGTAGAAATATCAAATGCTAGTGGGCATCGCTCTACGGTGAGAGGGGCAAAGTTGAAAGGAGATGTACGGGGCAAGTTTGTGGGTGGGTGGGTGCCTGGGGGGTGGGTGCCTGGAACGCATGGTCGGGGGTGGTGGTGGCAGCAGATACAGTGGTGGCTTCCAAGATAGCATATGGGGAATGGAGGGATATGGATTATGTACAGGCAGATATCGGTTGTTGCCATTTATGATCCTCACAGAGTGGGCCGAAACGCCTGTACCTGTGCTCATAGAGTTATACAGCGTGGAAATAGGCCCAGCGGCCCAACCTGCTCACTCCCACCAAACTACTGCAACCAGAGACTGGTCCTGAGCTACTATCTACCTCATCGGGGTCCCTCAGACTATCTTTGATCAGACTTTATCAGCTTTACCTTGCAATAAACAATGTTCCCGCATCATGTGACTGACTGTTCACTGTGGGTGGCTCGATTGCAATCATGTATTGTATTACCGCTGGCCGGTTAGCACGCAGCAAAAGCTTTTCACCGACAATAAACTGACCTGAATATGCCCCTGATAATAGACAATAGACAATAGGTGCAGGGGTAGGCCATTCGGCCCTTCGAGCCAGCACCGCCATTCAATGTGATCATGGCTGATCATCCCCAATCACAGACTCACCACTCTCTGTGAGAAAAAGAGTTTCCTCGTCTCCGTTCTAAATGGCTTACCCCTTATTCTTAAACTGTAGCCCCTGGTTCTGGACTTCCCCAATATCGGGAACATGTTTCCTGCCTCTAGCGTGTCCAAGCCCTTAACAATCTTATATGTTTCAATGAGATATCCTCTCATCCTTCTAAACTCCAGAGTGTACAAGCCCAGCTGCTCCATTCTCTCAGCATATGACAGTCCCGCCATCCCGGGAATTAACCTATGCTGCACTCCCTCAATAGCAAAAATGTCCTTCCTCAAATTAGGGGGCCAAAACTGCACACAATACTCCAGGTGTGGTCTCACTAGGGTTCTGTACAACTGCAGAAGGACCTCTTTGCTCCTATATTTGATTCGATGATCTACTGTTCTATGATGAAGGTGTGGAGATTTTACACTTTGATGAGATTAACGTTTCCTTTCCAACGCACAAAGTCTGGGTATATCGATGATGGGGTTTTTTTTAAATAAAAAGGCAGCACTGCGAAGTCTTCCTAGACAAAGCTCACTCCAGCACCCAGCTGAGAAGCCAGGCTCACTGCCTTCTGCTCGCAACAGGAATCGATCGCAAGGTTAGCTTCCTTTCCATTGCGTGGAGTGCGGCGTTGTGCCTGCCTTGGGTAACGCAGCTGAGGCCAGGAGCTTGCCAAATGATGAAAGCCAGCCTTCCCTCTGGCCCCGTGCCAATTAGGAAACAAGGAACAAACTGATTTATAATCTGCACCCTACACCCCCATGCACCACCCTTGCTAATTCACACCTTAACTTTAGTTTTGTTTAGTTTAGAGATACGGCGCTGAAATAGCCCACCGAGTCCGCACCGACCAAGCTGGGAACAATTTTACATTTACACCAAGCCAATTAATCTATAAACCTGTACGTCTTTGGAGTGTGGGAGACAACTGGAGATCTCGGAGAAATTCCACGCAGGTCACGGGAAGAATGTACAAACTCCGTACAGATTACAAACCTGTAGCTAGGATCGAACCCGGGTCTCTGGCGCTCTAAGGCTACAGTAACTACACCGCTGCGCCACCGTTCCGCCCGGCTAGGCCTATTGTTGGCTGGGGAAGGTGAGATCTCAAGAAGAAGATAGTACCTCATATTTCACTTGGGTAGCTTGCAACCCCATGGTATTAACTACAGCTACATCACCAAGTCGCATGCTTGGTGACCGGTGGAATATCATTGACCAGGCCGTTCGGTAAAATAGGAAATCAGAACTCGTCGAATATCTGAATTTAAAAATATCTTTAGAGGCATGGGCAGCACGGTGGCACAGCGGTAGAGTTGCTGCCTCACAGCGCCAGAGACTCACTACGGGTGCTGTCTGTACGGAGTTTGTACGTTCTCTCCATGACCTGCGTGGGTTTTCTCCGGGTGCTCCGGTTTGCTCCCACACTCCAAAGACGAGCAGGTTTTGTCGGCTAAATGGTTTGGCGTCATTTGTAAAATTGTCCCTAGAGTGTGTAGGATAGTGTTTGTGTGCGGGGATCGCTGGTCGGCGCGGACTCGGTGGGCCGAAGGGCCTGTTTCTGCGCTGTATCGCTGGACTAAACTCATTGTGGATACTGTACCTTGTTGAACTTTAGATTGTCCGCTTTGGAAGAAATGGAAGGCATCCGATGCCTTGGGATTCACGTGCTTGACAACGGGGAAGATGTTGAGGATATCCTCCTCGGTGAAAGTCGGCCGGTGCCGGCTGTCAAAGTTGTATTCCTTGAGTAAAATCTACAAAAAGAACAAATCGGTTTTTCATCAGCAAACAACAGTAAACCAGGGTCAGACATCTTCAAATGACACTCTCTCCAATTCTGCCTACGAATACTTCCAAGCTGAGATGTGGGTGCCTTAAACGCATTGCCAGGGCGGTGGTGGAGGGGGCAGAAGCAATAGTGGCGTTTAGAGGCTTTTGAATGGCCACGTGGACGTGTAGGGATGGAGGGATATGGATCATGTGCAGGCAGGTAGGAGCTATGGCGGGCAGTGTAGAGTTGCTGCCTTACAGCAACAGAGACACGGGTTCGATCCTGGCTACGGGTGCTGTCTGTGTTGTGTTTGTACGTTCGCCCTGTGACCTGCGTGGGTTTACTCCGGGTGCTCCGGTTTCCTCCCACACTCCAAAAGACACGCAGGTTGAAGGTTATCCAGGGCACCCGGAGAAAACCCACTCAGTCACAGGGAGAGCATGTGTTTAAGAAGGAACTGCAGATGCTGGAAAATTGAAGGTAGACAAAAGTGCTGGAGAAACTCAGCGGGTGCAGCAGCATCTACGGAGCGAAGGAAATAGGCAACGTTTCGGGCCGAAACGTTGCCTATTTCCTTCGCTCCATAGATGCTGCTGCACCCGCTGAGTTTCTCCAGCACTTTTGTCTACCACAGAGAGAGCATACTAACTCCACACGTAGTCAGGATTGAATCTGGGTGTCTGGCGCTGTAAAGTTGTAAGTTAATAGGTTTCTGTAAAATTTGTCCTGAGTGTGCAGGATAGAATTGGTTTACGGGTGATCGCTGGTCGGTATGGACTCGATGGGCCGAAGGGCCAGTTTCCACATTGTATCACTAAATTAAACAAAAACTAAAGTTGGTCTTGGCGTCGTGTGCAGCACAAACATTGTGGGCCGAAGGGCCAGTTCCTGCGCTGAATTGTTCGATGGTCTACGCATACGTGTCCTTCTAAACGCTGGTAAAGGCACGGCTGCAGATGCCTCAGACTGGGTGCTTTCTCAATGCATGCCAGCTAAACCTGCACACATCGCTGGTTGGACCCAGGGAGGAACGCGTTAAAATGGACGTTGAGGTTTTGGAGAGAATACTACCATGATAATACAATGCTTCACAGAGAATGGTGAAGGGTCTGTATCCATGCTGTATCTCTAAACTAAACTAAACTCAGCGGGTCAGGCAGCATCTGTGGAGCGAATGGACAATGTTGGGGTCAGGACCTCTTTTTAGAAGAAGGGCCCCAAACCGAAACGTCGCTTATCCACCATTCCTTCCACCGATGCTGCCTGACCTGCTGAAATGCTCCAGTACTTTGGTGTAATGGGAGGCACAGCGGTAGAGTTGCTGCCTTACAGCACCAGAGACCCAGGTTTGATCCTGACTACGGGTGCTGTCTGTATGGAGTTTGTACGTTCTCTCTGTGACTGTTTGGGTTTTCTCTGGTTTCTCACCACACTCCAAAGATGTGCAGGTTTGTAGGTTAATTGGCTTCTGTAAAGTGTAAATTGTCCCTCGTGTGTGTAGGATAGTGCTAGTGTACGAGGTGATCGCTGGGTTAGCACGAACTAGTTGGGCCAAAAGGCCTGTTTCTACACTGTACCTCTAAACTATATAAACTAAACTTTGCGTACGAAGGAACTGCAGATGCTGGTTTAAACCAAAGATAGACACAAAATGCTGGAGTAATTCGGCGGGTCAGGCAGCATCTCTGAAGAGAAGGAATGGGTGATGTTTTGGGTCGAGACCCTTCTTCTGCCATGGACTTCCTCTGAAGAAGGGTCTCGACCAGAAACGTCACCCATTCCTTCTCTTCAGAGATGCTGCCTGTCCCGCTGAGTTACTCCAGCATCTGCAAACTAATCTTTGAGTTTGGCTCGGTCTAGGAGCTAACATAGACATTATGGACCAAATACTATTATCTTACCTGTATTCCTGACTTGACGCAGATTTCCCTTAATAAACTAATTTTCTGCAGGCCATACCTCTCCACTGCCTGATCCACACTCTCACTGTACAAAAGAGAAATGAAGATGAATAATCAATGAAAATTCCATCAGGAGTCTAAACAGTTATTGCGTGTAACAAACTGAGCTCCCCTCTCCTACCAGGCAAGAGGGACTGGAGGCTTGAGCAGTACACAGGGAGAACGTGCAAACTCCAAACACAGGCAGCACAGATCAGGATCGAACCCGGTTCTCCAGCGCTGTGAGGCAGCAGCTCTACCCGCTGCGCCACTGTTCGTGCCAACGTTGAGCGTAGGCACGGTGGCGCAGAGGTAGAGCAACAGCGCAAGAGACCTGGGTTCGATCCTGACTATGGGTGCTGTCAGTACGGAATTTGTACGTTCTCCCCATGACCTGCGTGGGTTTTCTCCGAGATCTCCGGTTTCCTCCCACACTCTAAAAACGCGCAGGTTTGTAAGTTAATTGACCCGGTATCAATGTATAAATGTAATAATTGTCCCTTGTGTGTGTCGGATAGTGTTAGCGTGTGGGGATCGCTGGGCAGTGTGGACTTGGTGGGCCGGTGGGCCTGAAAGTTAAATTAGAACTACATTTAACATGTGGTTTTGCGGCCTCATCAGGCCTCATCACAGTGTCTGTAGCCCAATGTCCGTACCACTCTATAGTGAAGTTGAAGTAACTCTTGGTCTCGTTGCTGATGTTCTTCCACAGCTCCTGTGGGGTGGTGCTAGCCCAGGCCGTGTTGTCCACGTTGCCCAAATGCCGGGCCTTCCTCTTGTTCCTCTTTTTCTTCGAGACCAGTTCGTCAGTCGGGAGGTGAGCGATGGGGTTGGGGAAGGAGCTGAGGAAGCAGTTTAGGAAATGGCTTATGGCTGCCGACAGACCAGACAGCTCCACACCCTGGGGAAATAAAAGAGTGGAAAATGAACAAGGTTTAGGTTTAGTGATGTCTCGTGCACTGAGGTACATTTGTCATGACAGCAGGCGGGTCTATTTAACATTGTTTTTTTTTTTTTAAGTTTAGTTTACATTGTTTAGTTTAGTTTACAGAAAGAGCGTGGATACAGGGCCTTCAGCCCACCGAGTCCCCGCCAACCAGCACACCAACACGATCCTACACACACTAGGGACAATTTTACATTTCCACCAAGCCAATTAACCTACAAACCTGTACGTGTTTGGTGTGGGAAGAAACCGCAGATCAAGGAGAAAACCCACGTAGGCCACGGGGACAACGTACAAACTCCGTGCAGGCAGCCCCCTTAGTCAGGATCGAACCCGGGTCTCTGGCACTGTGAGGCAGCAGCTCTGCCGCTGTGCCACTGGTGCAGGGAATGTTTCTAGAAACAGTAATCTGGGAATTAAAATAAGTGCTGCACGGTGGCACAGCGGTAGAGTTGCTGCCTCACAGCGCCAGAGGCCCCTGTTCGATCCTGACCACGGGTGCTGTCTGTGCAGAGTTTGTACTTTATCCCCGAGGCCTGTGTGGATTTTGCCCGGACGCTCCGGTTTCCTCCCACACTCCAAAGACGTGCAGGTTTGTAGGCTAAATGGTTTTGGTAAAATTGTACACTGTCCCTAGTGTGTGTAGGACAGCGTTAGTGTGCGGGGGGGGATCGCTGGTCGGAGTGGACTGGGCAGGCCGAAGGGCCTGTTTATCTCTGAACTAAACAGTGTGAAGTGTACAAGAGGGACTCAAACAGAAGACCAATCATGTCGATAGTGTGGGGTGGGAAGTCCTTTGTTATTTTAAAATCCAAGTATATAATAATTGAAGAACATTAAGCAAACTCGCACTGAAAGTTTATCTGTTAAATGAAGGTCAGCCAATCCATTCAACTGTGCAGGACAACAGACGGTGGTGAATCTGTGGAATTTGTTGCCAAAGGGCTGCGGAGGCCTAGTCAATGGATATTTTTAAGGCGAAGATAAACAATTTTTTGATTTGTACGGGTGTCAGGGGTTATGGGGAGAAGGCAGGAGACTGGGGTTGAGAGGGAAAGATAGATCAGCCATGATTGGATGGTGGAGTAGACTTGATGGGCCGAATGGCCTAATTCTGATCCTATCACTTATGAAATTATCTCCAGCTATCTTGCAGGTGATTTGCCAGCCTTTTCTAAAACCTATTCCTACGCACATCAGTGAGAAATTACTGCCCCCTCACCTTCTAACTGTGTCCTCTTGTTTGAGACTCTCCTGCAGTGGAAACATCTTAACAAATATCCCGCCACGGTCCTTGTACGATTTTATTTACTATTTCATTTGAACAAGATCACCACTTGTTCTTCCAAACATTAAAGGCTAACATGTCTTTTTTTTTAGCTGCTTGTGCTTGGACTGAGTTACTCCAGCACTTTGTCGTTTTTTTGCTCATAAATTATGGAGGATGTGGGGTGATCTTTTGAGGTGTAGATCGGGTAGACAGACGCACAGAGTCTCTTGCCCAGAGTAGGGGAATCAAGAAGCAGAGGACATAGGTTTAAGGTAAGTGGGGAGGAAATATTTAATAGGAACCCGAGGAGTAACTTTTGTTTACACAAAAGGGTGGTGGGTGTGTGGAACGAGCTGCCAGAGGAGGTAGCTGAGGCAGGGACTATCACAATGGTTAAGAAACATTTAGACAGGTACATGGAAAGGGCAGATCCAGAGGGATATGGGCCAAATGCAGGCAGGTGGGACGAGTGTAGATGGGACATGTTGGTCAGTGTGGGCAAGTTGGGCCGAAGGGCCTGTTCCATCCGGTAGGACTATAAGTTATGTTGTATCAGAAACTAAATGGACAGAACAGCTTTTCCGCCCTCTAACCCCGAGTCCTCACAATATAGATCCTTTCTCTAACCTCCAGCCTCATTTACGAGCAACATGCCTACCTGGGTGGCTTCATTTAAACCTCTGCTCCATTCCACCGACCATCTGGCTGAAAGAACAAATGTATATTCACACCTATTCCACTTACCTGAAGATATGTTCTGAAGATATGTTTGGCAGACCGGGTAATCAGTTCCGTAATTCCAAGTTTCTGGTGGGTTTGAAAAATAAATTGAAAGCGTGTCAATAAAATTACTTCTTTAAACTTCAACAGTAGAGATACAGCACGGAAACAGGCCCTTCGGCCCACCGAGCATGCTGGCCAGCGATCACCCGTTCAAACTAGTTCTCCGTTATCCCACTTTCTCATCCACTCCCTACACACTAGCGGGCAACTTACAGAGGGCCAATTAACCTACAGACCTGCACGTCTTTGGGATGTGGGAGGAAACCCACGCCGTCACAGGGAGAACGTGCGAACTCCACACAGACAGCACCCGAGGTCAGGATCGAACCCTGGTCTCTGGGGCTGTGAGGCAGCGGCTCTACCAGCTGCGCCACCGTGACGCCCCAATCCCTATTGCACGTTGAAGTACGGATCGCCCAGCACGCTGCCTAACCCGCTGAGTTACTCCAGCACTTTGCGTCTATCGTTGTTATAAAGCAGCACCTGCAGTTCTTTATTTCTACTATTGTTTTCATTGTTAGTTCCCAGCACGTGGGGAAAAAATGGGCCTTTAGTTATAGAGCGTTGTGAATAACTCCTGCTAACACAGCTTGCTGGACCTGTTATGGGGCAAGAATTTATAGTTACAAACAGACCCAAGACTATAAACACTGCCAACCTCCTCCCTTCTGGGACTAATGAATCAACCACTCTTTTACAGCAGCCTATCATGTTTAATGCACTCCATTAAAATTATTTGCTTTTTAACTCCAGATTTCATTAATTAATTGAACTTAAATCCCCCAGGGATTCAGTCCAACAGCTTTAGTTTAGTTAAGTTTAAAGATAGAGCCTGGAAAAAGGCCCACTGAGCTCACATTATTTTAGTTGACTTACTCCAGCATTTGTCTATCTTTGGTGTAAACCAACATCTGCAGTTCCTTCCTACACATTTAGTTTAATTTAGTTTAGTTTAGAGATACAGCGTGGAAACAGGCCCTTCAGCCCTCCGACTCCCTGCCGACCAGCGATCCCCACACACTAACACTATCATACACACACAGGATACAATTTACAATGTTACCGAGCCAATTAACCTACAAACCTGTACACCTTTGGAGTGTGGGAGGAAATCGGAGAAAACACACATAGGTCATGGGGAGAAGGTACAAACTCCATACAGCCGGGACCCGTAGTCAGGATCGAATCTGATCTCTGCCGCTGCAAGGCTGCGCCACCGTACTGCCCATTAATTCTATGTAAGTGACTAGTTCTATGTTATGCCACTTTCTCATCAACTCCCTTCAGACTAGGGGCAATTTACTGAGTACGTCTTTGGGATGTGGGAGGAAACCTGTGCGGTCACTGGGAGAACGTGCAAACTCCGCACAGATAGCACCCAAATTCAGGATCGAAACTGGGTCTCTGGCGCTGTGAGGCAGTGGCTCTACCCGCTGCGCCACTGTTATGCCATTAAACTGCATCAGATTAGCCATCCAGGAAAGAAGTTCAGTAACTTACGCACAATACAATGTGCCCAGTATAATTTTAGATAACATTTACGTTGGCTGCTTTTTATGGATTTCTTCAGTAATATAAAATTCTTAAGGGATTGGACAGGCTAGATGCAGCAAAAACGTTCCCGATGTTGGGGGAGTCCAGAACCAGGGGTCACAGTTTAAGAATAAGGGGTCGGCCATTTAGGACTGAGATGAGGAAAAACATTTTCACCCAGAGAGTTGTGAATCTGTGGAATTCTCTGCCACAGAAGGTAGTGGAGGCCAATTCACTGGATGTATTCAAGAGAGAGTTAGATATTGTTCTTGGGGCTAACGGAATCAAGGGATTATGGGGGAAATAGCAGGAACGGGGTACTGATTCTGGATGATCAACCATGATCATATTGAATGGCGGTGCTGGCTCGAAAGGCCTACTCCAGAACCTATTTTCTATGTTTCGAATATGAACGTTTGTTGAACTAAATAATGAATGTACAAAGACGGTACGTACATGGATGTGATCCAACTGCTGCCTTGCTTGGCTCTTTGACACATACTCCACTATCTTGGCCATGTAACGGATGTTGATGCCTCTTTGATGTATCGCTTCTGCCAACGTGGCTCCGTCCATTGGAAGCACAGTGTGATCGACACAGTCTTTAATCTACGAAGGAAGAAGATACATTTTTCTCCGCATGATACAATGCAAGGCTCCACAATCCAAAACATCAATACATTGCTCAATACATTGTTTAAGTTTTAGAGATGCAGCGCGGAGACGGGCCCTTCGGCCAACCGAGTCCTCGCCGACCAGTGATCCCCGCACATTAACACTAGCCTACACTCACTTGGGACAATTTTACATTTCCACCAGGCCAATTAACCTACAAAACTGTACGTTTTTAAGAGTGTGGGAGGAAACTGAAGATCTTGGAGAAAACCCACGCAGGTCAAGGGGAGAACGTACAAACTCCATACAGACAAGCACCCACAGTCAGGATCGAACCCGGGGCACTGGCGCTGTAAGGCAGTAGGTCTGACACTATGCCACTGTGCTGCCCTTGTGATTACACAAGGAATCAAAATTAAAGATGGGAAGAAGGCAGGCACGGGTTATTGATTGGGGACGATCAGCCATGATCACAATGAATGGAGGTGCTAGCTCGAAGGACCGAATGGCCTCCTCCTGCACCTATTTTCTATGTTTCTATTAATTGGAATAGTTAATTTTAGTGTAATTTAATTTAGTTTATTGTCACTGGCTTCCCATCTCCCACCAGATCACCTACAAAATCCTGATCCTCACCTACAAAGCCCTCCACCATCTGGCCCCCCCATATCTCACTGACCTCCTCTCCCCCTACCAACCCTCACGGTCCCTCAGATCCACATCAGCCGGTCTCCTCTCCATCCACAAGTCCAACCTCCGCAGTTTTGGGGACAGAGCCTTCTCCAGGGCAGCTCCCAGGCTCAGGAACTCCCTCCCCCAACTGATCCGCCATTCCGTGTCCCTCACCATCTTCCAGTCCCGCCTCAAGACCCATCTCTTCACCTCTGCCTATCCTTAGCCCCACGTCCCCCTCCCTTTTCATCTGTGCATTAATTGCCTCATATTGTGTTTTGTATTGAATTCTGTATTTACTTTGTGTACTAGTCATGTCTCTACTTTTTATTTCATTTCATGTTTTTTCCCCTGCTAAATTTTTGTTTTCCTTGAGACTCTAGCCCTGGTAAAATTTTTATTTTATTATTATGGAGGTACCTTGAGCTCTCTTAACCGGACAGGAAAGACTATACAATACAAAGCCGTCAACAGTTATTATTTATTAGCTTATTATTTTGTTACGTGTACCGAGGTACAGTGAAAAGCTTTTGTTGCATGCTAACCGTGGAAAGGTGAAAGACTATACAATGATCTACAATCGAGCCGTCAGAAGACAGTCAGTGAGAGGTGTTTATGTGTTAGGTTAGTTGAGTTATTTTTCTTTTTGTTGCCACGTGTACCGAGGTACACAGTGGGTGAAAAGCTTTTGTTGCGTGCAAACCAGTCCACAGAAAGACTAGACGTGATTACAATCTGCATCTACAGTTCCTTTTCAGTGTGTGTGTGTGTGTGTGTGTGTGTGTGTGTGTGTGTGTGTGTAGGATAGTGTGCGGGCATCGTAGGTCAGTGTGGACAGGGTGGGCCGAAAGGCCTGTTTCCTGCGCCGTATCTCTTCAACTAAACTAATTCGCCACGTTCGGTTCTTACCAGCGATGGAATCTGGCAGGAAATCAAGAAGGCCGCGGCGTCTTTCAACAATTGCTTCTGCTTCTCGACTTCGTCACAGCTGTTGTCATGGAAACGAACACCTACGACGAAGGAATGTCACCAAGATGAAGGGCTCCGTGTGCAATATGTCTACAGCACACACACAGAGAGCGAGGGATGTCGAGGCAAAGGACCAACACTTGCACAGCTCTCATTACCAACACATCACAAACCTCCAGCACTCGCTCCCAACATCACCTCCTTCCCACCCCCTGCAGGTCTCTTCACAAAGGTAGACTTCACTCTTTGGATCATTAAAATTAATGGAGATGGTTTTGTTCGGCTGCATGCAAGGTTCTCAACTAAACCAATTTAAGGCGGCACAGCAGGGTACAGCTACTGCCTCCCAGCATCAGAGATCCGGGTTCGATCCTGACCTCAGGCGCTGTCTGTACGGAGTTTGAACGTTCTCCCTGCGACCGCGTGGGCTTCCTCCAGGCGCTCCGGTTTCCACCCACATCCCAAAGGCGTGCCAGTGTGCAGGTTAATTGGCTTCTGTAAATAGCCCCTCGTGTGTAGGGATGGATGTGAAAGTGAACGGACGATCGATGATGGGCGTGGACTCGTTGGGCTGAATGACCCGTTTCCATGCTGTATCTCTAAACTAAACTAATTCCAATGCTAAATGGGCCGAAACAGGCCTTTCAGCCCACTGAGTCCACGCCAGCTATCGATCACCCTTTCACAATAATTCTATGTTATCCCAATCTCACATCCTATGCGCAAGAGGCAATTTAGAGAAGTAAATTAACCGACAAACCCGCACGTCTTTGGGATGTGGGAGGAAACCGGAACACCTGGAGAAAACCCACTCGGTCACGGGGAGAACGTACAAACGCAATACAGACAGCACCTGCAGTCAGGATCAAACCCGGGTCTCTGGCGCTGGGAAGAGCGGTGCGGTGGCGAGCAGTATAGTTGCTCCCTCACACCGCCAAAGACCCGGGTTCAATCCTGACCGGTTGCTGTATCTATGTTTTACGTTTGTACGAAAAAGTGCGTTTTCCCCGGGTGCTCCATTTCCCTCCCACACTCCACAGACGTACAGGTTTGCAGACTAATAAGCTTTGGCGAAATTGTAAATTATCCCTAGTGCGTAGGACATTGTTAGTGTACGGGGGTGGTCATTGGTCATTGTGGACTCGGTGGGCCAAAGAGCCTGTTTCATCACCATATCTCTAAAGTCTCTACCATGGCGCCACTGTGCCACCCTTTTTCATCATTGGAGATAACATTGGTAAAATGGCATCTGCCAAAACAACACTACAATTTAAGTAAACTTTATTAGGCAGACGTCTTTCTCCCCATGGAATAATAGCGTAACATCTGATGTTACGCTAATTTAGTTTAGTTTAGAGATACAGCGCGACAACAGGTCCTTCGGCCCAGAGTCCGCGACGGTCAGCGATCCCTGCACATTAACACTATCCTGCGCGCACTGTTGACAATTTACATTCACACCATGCCAATTAACCTACAAACCTGTACGTCTTTGGAGTGTGGGAGGATACCAGAGATCCCGGAGAAAACCCACGCAGGTCACGGGGCATAAATGTGCAAACTCCGTACAGACAAGCACCGATTGTCAGACCCGAACCCGGGTCTCTGGCGCTGAAAGGGAGAAACTCTACCGCTGCACCACCAAAGTGTATCAAAGAGTTTGCTGTATCAAAGAGTTTGTTTTTTCTATTTTTTTTTTCATGTTTTCATCGACTACCACAAATTGTTAACATTGCTGAAACCGACATCGATGCATTTTAATAGATTTCTCGACCCTGATGGGCAAGCAGCTGACTTGAATGAAAAGCCCTAATTCGATGAACTATAGGACTTATAAGTGATGGAAGAGACAATGACATCCTCGATACCCTTAACGGTGGCGCAGCGGTAGAGTTGTTGCCATACAGCGCCAGAGACCCAGGTTCGATCCTGTCTGGACAGAGTTTATACGTTCTCCCCGTGACCTGCGTGGGCTTTCTCCGAGATCTTCCGTTTCCTCCCACACTCCAAAGACGTACAGGTTTGTAGGTGAATTGGCTTGGTATGAATGTAAAATTGTCCCTAGTGTGCGTAGGGTAGTGTTAATGCACGGGGATAGCTGGTTGGTGCGGACTTGGAGGGCCGCTGTAAACTAAACGATTCCATCCTCGAAATCTTTAACAGGCGCGGATGATAATAAAACTGTCGGCACAGCGCTTGCTGGTGTAAGATCAAGGGCTGTCAAAACTGTCACAGCTCAGAAAGGCACGGCAAGATTAACCGTGTAGTAGATTTGTACCAACCTGGGGAAAATATGTCTGGGTTGAAGCGGATATCAAAGGACGTGCTGCTGATGGAACCCACTGCCTTGCAGGCATTCAGAATCACCTCCTTGCTCTTGGGGTCGACTGTGGACGACACGAACAAAAGGTCAGACGTTTCGATTAAACCACCACGCACATGAGAAGAAATGCTGCTAATTACCCCGGGGAAACGCACAGAATCAAACAACCACCGTTTACAAAATCAGAGCATGCAAACATTGTACGAGTGGAAAGGACACAACTGGAAAATAAAAAACAAAGCAAAAGTTGGTGTTAATGTGTTATGATTGAAGTTCAATGGTCGATTCAATGGTTTGAATGAATTTCAACAAGCCCGAGATGCTAGTCTTTAGAGCGAATGCAGATGGAATCACAGGCAGTTGTCGGCTATACGTTTTGTGTGCAAGATTGGTGTTGAAAGCATTCAGTGAGATCCGGGTTAGAGCACCACCACACCCATAAACATGGCCGCCGTTCCACAGGGCAGCTTCCAATAAAGTACCTGTTTCGTCCTCTGACGCAATGGACTCGGCAAGGTTTCTGGTTTGGTCTAAGCCACAGAGGGTCCCCTCAGCCTTACCATCTTCAGACAGGGCTTTGCTGCTTTCTGTGGCGTTCCCGTCGGCTGGGCTGGAGCCGCCGTTCTCCGTCACGGCCGGGCACTCCTTCTCCTGCTTGTTGGCCTTCTGCTGCATCAGCTGCAAGGCAGCCAGTTTCATGAAGACAATATACCTGGGGGAGATCACAGCAGGCAGGTCAGCGCCAGGGGCTCAAACTGGTCCGTCAAAGCATTGGACACCAATTATGGAGACTCAAGCGTGTCAAGCGGTTAACGGGACGAAGGCAGGAGAATGGGGTTGAGAGGGAACGATAGATCAGCCATGATTGAATGGCGGAGTAGACTAGATGGGCCGAATGGACTCATTCTGCACCTATCAGTTATGAACTTGAAGTATTACTACATTTCTGGCAGGGCTTTAGTAAACGGGGGCAAATTAATTTTAAAAAAAGGTACTGAGCATAGGTTATAGGACCAGAGGTCATAGCCTCAGAATTAAAGGGCGTTCCTTTAGGAAGGAGATAAGGAGGAATTTCTTTAGTCAGAGGATGGTGAATCTGTGCAATTGATTCCCGCAGACGGCTGTGGAGGCCGTCAATGGATATTTTTAAGGCAGAGATAGATAAGATTCTTGATTAGTAAGGGGCAGAGGCAGGAGAATGAGGTTGAGAGGGAAAGATCGGTCAGCCATGATTGTGTGAAGGAGTAGACTTGATGGGCCAAATGGCCTCATTCTGCTCCTAGAACTTACGAACAAGGAATTGCAGATGCTGGTTTACAAAAAAAAAAGACACAAAGTGCCGGACTAATTTAGCAGGGCAGGCAGTATCTCTGGAGAACATGGGTAGGTGGCGTTTTTGGTTGTGACCCCCTCCTCTTTAGACAGTTATGTACAATTTCTTGATGATTACAAGTTATTATATTGTTTAGTTTATTGTGATCTGTGGACCATCAATCACCCCTTCACACTAGTTCTACGTTATCCCACTTTCTCATCCACTCACCACACACCAAGGTCAATTTACAGAGGACCAATTAACCTACAAACCCGCACGGGATGTGGGAGGAAATCGGAGCACCCGGAGGAAACTTGCACGGTCACAGGGAGAACGTGCAAACTCCACATGAACAGCATCCGAGGCCAGGATCGAACCGTGTCATGGCGGGTCTCAGGTGGTGTGCTGTCTCGGGTGCTGTGAGGCAGCAGCTCTACCCGCTGCGCCGCCGTGCTTCACAATGAGAGAGATTTGTTCCGCAGGTGCAGCAATCCCAAAAGGGTCATTTGCAAGTCAAATCGGTAGCAAGGAAGGCAAATGCAATGCTGGCAATTATTTCGGGAGGACTAGAATATAAAACAGGGGATGTAATGCTGAGGCTCTATAAGGCACTGGTGAGAATGCATTTGGAATATTGTGAACAATTTTGAGCCCCGTATCTGAGGAAGGATGTGCTGGCACTGGAGAGGATCCAGAGGAGGTTTATAAGAATGATCCCAGGAGTGAGTGGGGTAACATATGATTAGGGTTTGACGCCACTGGGCTTGTACTCGCTGGGGTTTAGAAGGATGAGGGGGTATCTCATTGAAACTTACCGAATAGTGAAAGGAATGGATAGAGTGGATGTGGAGAGGATGTTTCCACTAGTGGGAGAGTCATTATATGTTAACCCAATGTTTTACCTGTGCTCGACAAAGGCTTCGATGAGCTCCTGCCTGAGGCAGGACAGCCTGTGTCGATGTTCCTTTGGGAAGCCCATGTTGGTGCATTCCTCCGGGAGCTCCTCGCCTTCCACCGGGAGGAAGTTGAGGTCCGGCGGGAACGTGCGCAGCAAGTCCAAGATGTAATGGCGGCTGTCGTTGCCAATGATGCCCTTGCACTCGACGGAGGAGCACAGCTCCACCTCCTCGCTCTTGTCGTTCAGCACGTTGTGCTTCTGGATCTTCAGGGGCCGCGCCGTCTTCTCCAGCAACTCCAGGTACTTGGGGTGGGACACCACCGTCTTGCCGAAGTCAATGGACCCGTAGATGACGCTCTGCTCCTGCTCCCGCTCCAGAATTCCAGGAATGATCGACTGAGCGGTCACACGGTAGCCTCGGTAGTCCACCACCACCGTCCCCAGCGTGTAAAGTCCCTCCACGTCCACGGCGTTGTAGGCTCGGACGCCGTTCAGGTCATTGGTGGGGGCCACGTAGGCGGCGTTGTCTCCGCCCAGGTCCTTGTAGTGGTCGCGGACGTCGAAGCCCAGGCTGAAGAAGATGTTGTTCCAGATGAACATCTGCATCTTGGTCTCCTCGCCCGGGTTGATGGCCATGACGTTGCCGTCGATCACCGCCATCGCCCCGCGAGTGGCCGCCGCTGCAAAGTCGCTGTGCACCTTGGGAGAGGCAAGGGAGAGGGTAAAATGTCACCGTCGCCATGGAAACGGGCCTGCGCTTGACAGGGACCAGGACGGAGCAGGCCCACAATGCTGGAGATAGTGAGACACCGGCCTCTACGCACAAAGAAGGGTATAAACAAATACAACTTGGAGAACATCTTGAGGGCGGCACGGTGGCGCAGCGGTAGAGTTGCTGCGTAAATCTTCTCTCGCTCATTATAGCACATTGAACAGGTAGAGCAAAGGAACAGGCCCTTTGGCCCGAACATGATGCTGAAACCAGCCTTTATCTGCCTGCACATACTGTAATTCATCTCACTCCATATTCCCTGCATATACATGTGCCTACTCATTCCTTTGTTGTTTTTACTAACCAAAATTGATCACTGACGTAATATATGTTCTTCCAGCTCCCAAACTTCTGTTGCTTTATTAGAGGCAGTAGGATTACCCAGACAGTGTCATACAACATAGAAACAGGCCCTTCGGCCCAACTTGCTCATGTTGGCCAACATGTCCCATCCACACTGGTCCCACCTGCATGCATCTGGCACACACACCTCTAAATCTTTCCTATCCATGTACCTGTCTGAATGTCTCTTAAATGTTACAGTACTTGCTTCAACTACCTAACTGGCCGCTTGTTCCATACACCCTCCCCCTCTGTGTGAAAAGGTTACCCTTCAGGATCTTGTTAAAACATTCCCCTCTCGCCTTAAAGTAAGTCTTCTGGTTCTTGATTCCCTCGTCCTGGGTAAAAGACTCTGTACATTCGCCCTACCTATTCCCCTCATAAGTTCGCAAGTTATAGGAGTAGAATTAGGCCATTCGGCCCATTGAGTCTACTCCGCCATTCAATCATGGCTGATCTCGGCCTCCTAATCCCATTTTCCTGCCTTCTCCCCATAACCATTGGCACCCGTTCTAATCAAGAATTTCTCTATCTCTGCCTTAAAAATATCCACTGTCTTGACCTCCACAGCCCTCTGTGGCAATGAGTTCCACAGATTAACTACCCTCTGACTAAAGAAGTTCCTCCTCACCTCCTTTCTATAGCTGAGAACGCCCATGACGTTATACACCTCTATAAACTCACCCCTCATCCTCCAGCGCTCCAAGGAATAGAGTCCTAGCCTCCCTGCAGTTCAGGCCCCAAGATCTGGACACAACCTCGGAGAAAAGCATTGCAATAAAGAGCAATAGCCTCCCTTTGACTTTTGAATCCTACTTTATACGGTTGCTCCCTGTGGCAGATTAATATTCAGGTCCAGAACATCATCCAGCTCTATGGTGATGGATGTCAAGTACGACACATAACATCCCCAAGGCTATTTTCTTTATACACAAATTGCTTTTTCCCCCCCCCATTACCCTGAACAACATGCAGAGAGGAAAATAAACGACTCTAAAAAACGTGAATTATCAATATAATTTGATATCGAGCAGAAGGCTAAAAGGAAGTACACAATTGTGCAAAGTATTATCAGGTTGTAATTGGGCACAGAGATTGTAAGACACAGCACATTGATGCAATAATGATGATGAAAGCCCATCAACGGCGCTACCTCGAGGGTTGAGGACATTCGGTAAGTCAACGAATACTCTCTTGAACCTCCCCAGGTGTACGGTATTGACCGGTTGCATCACGGCCTGGTTCGGCAACTTGAACGCCCAGGAACTAAGACTATTACAGAAAGTGGTGAACGCTGCCCGGTCCATCACGGGTACTGACCTTACCACCGTCGTAAGGGATCTACAGGAGTCGCTGCCTCAAAAAGGCAGCCAGCATCGTCAGAGACCCACACCACCCTGGCCACGCTCTCACTTCACTCCTGCCATCGTGAAGAAGGTACAGGAGCCTAAAACTTGTAACGTCCAGGTTTAGGAACAGCTGAACTATATAGACTTGATTGGCATTAATTTTGTCTTGCATTATATAGATGTTTCCCCCGTGGATTGTCACCTTGTCATGGAGGAGAAGCTTGTGTGGACCTGAGATCCTGAGAGCAATGCCGTCAGGAGCAATGCACCTGGTAGGGCCACACATGGCGGTAAGGTCGAGGTGGAGGTCTCTGACAAAGAGCAATCCAACCAAGACCTCAATGGTGGGACAGGCGGAGGACGATGGCTGACCTTAGTGGAGCGTCACAACGGCTGGGAAAGCGGATGAAGGCTGCAGTAGAAAAGGGTCTCCGGTCGTCTTGGATTCCACGCCAATGGATCCTGACTCAGATCTGTCAAGGACCGCGTGGTGGCTGTCTGTGCACCAGTCTCCCCACGTTAAACAAAGTCACGCACAGGCGTCCTCCAAATAGGGAGTAGCACCCTGCAGACACCCATGGTCAGCTACGACTGAAGGGGGCCTAAGAGATATAGATGTACACACACACACATGCAGCAGCACAACAGAGATGTAAACATAGTACTCTGTAATCATAATAAGCAAGGGTTCAGTATATATAGATATATATGTGTGTGTGCACGTAAACACACGTGCGCACACACATGCAAATATATATATGCACACACACACACATATATATATATATATACACGCACACACACACACAGTGTGAGTGTGTGTGTGTGAGAGTATGTGTGTGAGTGTGTGTGTGTGTGTGTGCGTGTGTGTGTGTGCGTGTGTGTGTGTGCGTGTGCGTGTGTGTGTGTGTGTGTGTGTGTGTGTTTCTAGAATAAAATAGTTTCGTTATTGTCATTGTAACACGAACCATGTACAACAAAATTTTAAAATGTCAGCCAGTCAGTGCACCATTCAAACATTTCTAAAAGCTAACGATACATACAAGGTAAAATATTGAAAAAAAGATAAACAACTAAAATAAATATCATGAAAATAGCACGCGTAAACACCCAACCCCACATCCTTCTGTCAATTTCACATTGTACCACAGTCCCTTAGTATGTATCGCCCCTGCTTTCCTTGGCGGCTACATTTAGTGCCTTTATAGCAGTGGGGCAAAAACTGTTTTTAAGTCTGTTTGTCCTTGTCCTTGTAGATCTGTACCGTCTGCCTGACGGCAACAGTTCAAACAGGGAGTGTCCGGGGTGGGAAAGGTCCTTTATAATACTCTGGGATTTTTTGATGCAGCGGGAACTGTGTAAGTCCTCCAAGGTAAGGAGAGGGCAGCCGACAATCCTCTGGGCGTTGCCAATGGCCCTCTGGAGCGCTTTCCTCTGTGTGTGTGTGTGTGTGTGTGTCTCACACTCACAACTCTTTTGTAGTTTATTGTGATGTTTACAGAGTACTATGTTTACATGCCTGTCGTGCTGCTTCAAGTAAGAAAGTAACGGTTCCGTTTTTGGGACACATGACAGTGCAAACACTTGACGCTATTTTACCTTGAAGATGGCGCGCTCCCGGAGAAGTCTATCTGGAAGGTTCTTGCGGGGAAGCTCTCTGGTAGTTTGTAGTTCTTCATTCCAATCCCTGGTCTGTAAACACAGGCAACAGGTTGTAAAGAGACATTTAGCAATAGTTCAGGGCAAGGTTAGTTATCGAATCGTGGAGTCTGAGATAGAACAGTACACAACAGGCTCACAATGTCTGTGGTGAACATGATGCCAACAAGCCAGATAAAGGCTGGTGAACCTACCTCATCTTCCAGTTGCTAAACACTTTCATTCTCCTTCCCATTCCTACACAAACCTTTCTGTCCTAGGTCTCCTCCATTGTCAGAGTGAGGATAAATGCAAATTGGAGGAACAGCATCTCATATTTCACTTGGGCAGCTTACATCCCAGTGGAATGAAAATGATTTATCTCACTTCAGGTAGCCCCGGCATTCCCTCTCTCTCTCTCTCTACCCCTCCCCCACCCAAGTCGCACTAGCTTCTCATTTTCACCCAACAAACAACTAACAACTTTTTGTGTACCTAACAACTAACAATGGCCTGCTTCCTCATCATCGTTACTTTTCTGCATCTTTCATTCATTGTTCTTTATCTCTCCACAACACCGTCTATATCTCTCGTTTCCCTTATCCCTAACCCGTCTGAAGAAGGGGCTGGATCTGAAGCATCAACCATTCCTTCTCTCCAGAGATGATGCCTGTCCCGTTGAGTTACTCCAGCTTTTTGTGCCTATCTAAAGGCTGGTTTGGTTTTAGAGATACCGCATGGAAACGAGCCCTTCTGTCCACTGAGTTCATGTCAACCATCAATCACCCTTCACACTATTTCTGCGTTATCCCACTTTCACATCCACTCCCTACACACCAGGGGGAATTCACAGAGACGCAAACATGCAAGATGCCCCCATCTACGCTAGTCCCACCTGCCCACATTTGGCCCATATCCCTCTAAACCGTGCCTATTTACCTGCCCAGGTGTCTTTTAAATGTTGTTATAGTACCTGCCTCAACGACCTCCTCTGGCAGCTCACACCATTATCCCACCACCTTCTGTGCGAAAAGTTGCCGTTCAAGTTATGAGAGCAGAATTAGGCCATTCGGCCAAACAAGTTTACTCCGCCACTCAATCGTGGCTGATCTATCTTTCCATCCATAGAAACATAGAAATTAGGTGCAGGAGTAGGCCATTCGGCCCTTCGAGCCTGCACCGCCATTCAATATGATCATGGCTGATCATCCAACTCAGTATCCCGTACCTGCCTTCTCTCCATACCCCCTGATCCCCTTAGCCACAAGGGCCACATCTAACTCCCTCTTAAATATAGCCAATGAACTGGCCTCAACTACCCTCTGTGGCAGAGAGTTCCAGAGATTCACCACTCTCTGTGTGTAAAAAGTTCTTCTCATCTCGGTTTTAAAGGATTTCCTCCTTATCCTTAAGCTGTGACCCCTTATCCTGGAATTCCCCACCATCGGGAACAATCTTCCTGCATCTAGCCTGTCCAACCCCTTAAGAATTTTGTAAGTTTCTATAAGATCCCCTCTCAATCTCCTAAATTCTAGAGAGTATAAACCAAGTAGAGAGTATAAACCAAGTATCCTAACCCCATGGTTCATACTCGGGATGGCAACCGGTAACTAGCGGGGTTCCGCAAGGGTCGGTGCTGGGACCCCAGTTGTTCACAATTTATATAAATGATTTGGAGGAGGGAACCAAGTGTAATATATCAAAATTTGCGGACGATACAAAAATGGGAGGAAAAGTAGGGGATGAGGAGGATAGGAAGAGTCTGCAAAAGGATATAGATAAGCTAGGTGAGTGGGCAACAACTTGGCAGATGAAATTTAATACTAATAAATGTGAAGTCATTCACTTTGGGAAAAAAAATGATAGGGCAAGTTATTTTCTAAATGAGGAGGAGCTGCGTTGTAATGCAACGCAAAGGGATCTAGGGGTATTAGTACATGAATCACTGAAAGTTAGTATGCAGGTGCAGCAAGCAATCAGGAAGGCCAATGGAGTTTTGGCCTTTATTGCTAGGGGGATTGAGTATAAAAACACAGAGGTCTTGCTGCAGCTGTACACAGTATTAGTGAGACCACATTTGGAATACTGTGTACAGTTCTGGGGTCCATACTTAAGAAAGGATGTACTAGCCCTGGAGGCAGTGCAGCAAAGGTTTACAAGATTAATTCCTGCAATGAGGGGATTGACATATGAGGAAAGGTTAAGTAGGCTGGAACTCTACTCTTTGGAGTTTAGAAGAATGAGAGGCGATCTCATTGAAACATATAAGATCGTGAGGGGCCTTGATCGGGTGGATGCACCGAGGATGTTCCCAATGATCGGGGAAACTAGAACTAGGGGACATAGTTGCAGAATAAGGGGGGGCTCTTTTAAAACTGAGATGAGGAAGAACTTCTTCACCCAGAGGGTGGTTAATTTATGGAATTCACTGCCCCAGGGAGCAGTGGAAGCAGAAACTTTAAATATATTTAAGACTAAAATAGATGGTTGTTTAGCTGCCAAGGGGATAAGGGGCTACGGGGAGAGGGCAGGGATATGGACCTAGGTATGGTTAGTATAGTAAGACCTGAGTGATCTCCTGGACAAGTGTCGATCGCCTAGATTGGGGTCGGAGAGGAATTTCCCGGATTTTTTTCCCGAATTGGACCTGGGTTTTTATCCGTTTTTTTGCCTCCCCCAGGAGATCACGAGGTTCTTGGGGTGGAGAGGGGTGATAGCGGTATAAAGGGGAGGGTAGTGTCTTGTGTTCTGTGTCTTGTGTCTACTGTTTGTGGGTAAGTGTGTCTGTTTAGTGTTCAGCCATGAACGAATGGCGGTGCGGGCTCGATGGACCTGGTGGTCTGCTCTCGCACCTACTTTCTATGTTTCTATGTTTCTATTCTCCTGCCTTCTTCCCATCTTTAGTCAGAGGGTGGTGAATCTGTGGAATTCATTGTCACAGAAGGCTGTGGAGGCCAAGTGAATGGCAGAGATAGATAGATACTTGATTAGTACAGGTGTCAGGGGTTATGGGGGTATGGAACAAACTGCTGGAAGAGGTAGTTGGGGCAGGGACTATCGCAACGTTTAAGAAGCAATTAGACAGGTACATGGATAGGACAAGTTTAGAGGAATAAGGGCCAAATGCACGCAGGTGGGATTCATGTAGATGGGCCATGTTGGTTGGTGTAGGCTAGTTGGGCATGTTTCCATGCTGCATGACTCTATCTATGACTCCATAATCCACCCCTCCTTCCCTTCTCTTCCCTTCTCCTCTTCCCTTCTTCCCCCCCCCCCCCCACACTGCCCCGTTCCCCCCCCCCCCCCCCCCCCCCCACACTGCCCGTACACTAACACTGCCTACACCAGGGGTGGGGAACCTTTTCATGGTGGAAGGCCGCATTAAGTTAGCTGTAATCTAATAAGGCCGCATCCAAGATACTTCAATTAGATATACTTCAAAATGGGCATTACTTGGTTAAAATAGGCCTCATGACTAACTAATGTTTTAATTGTGGCCCTCAGTCGGGGAGGATTATTTTGTTGAATCTTCTTTTACTCTTTGGTATTTTAAATACGTTCATTTTAAGATTAAAATAAAAATAAAAGATGAACAAAAACATATTAATAAAAATAAAAGGATTTGTTCTACAAAATTTGGAATCATTCAAAAGGCCGCACTGAATGGCTTAGAAGGCCCCATGCGGTTCCCCACCCCTGGTCTACACATTCGGAACAACTTACAAACTTACCAAGCCAATTAACCAACAAACCTGTACACCTTTGAAGTGTGGGAAGAAACCAGAGCACCTGGAGAAAACCCACGCAGGTCAAGGGGAACATACAGGCAACGCTCGCAGTCAGGATCAAATCCAGGTCTTTGGCACCGTAAGGCAGCAACACTACCGCTGTGCCACCCTGCTATCTACCCTTCGTTCCAAACATCTTAACATCAACTCCCCCTCCCCTCTCCTGTGTCCACGTATCACCTGCCAGGCTCCCCCACCTCTCATCCAGCTTTCTGCCCTCTACCACAATCGGTCCGAGGAAGGATCCTGATCCGAAATGTCACCTATCCAGGTCTAGTTTTATTTACATTTAAGAAGGAACTGCAGATGCTGGAAAATCGAAGGTAGACAAATATGCTGGAGAAACTCAGCGGGTGAGGCAGCATCTATGGAGCGAAGGAAATAGGCGACGTTTCGGGTAGACAAGAAGGGTCTCTACCCGAAATGTCGCCTATTTCCTTCGCTCCATAGATGCTGTCTCACACGCTGAGTTTCTCCAGCATTTTTGCCTACCTCAGGTTTAGTTTTAGTTTAGTTTAGAGATACAGCGTGGAAACAGGCCCTTCGGCCCACCGGGTCCGCACCGACCAACGATCCCCACACATTAACGCTATCCTACACCCACTAGGGATAATTTTTACATTATCCAAGCCAATTAACCTCCAAACCTGCACGTCTTTGGAGCGTGGAAGGAAACCGAAGGTCTGAGAGAAAACCTACGCAGTCACGGGGAAAACGTCCAAACTCCGTACTGACAGCACCCGTGGTCGGGATTGAACCCGGGTCTCCGGCGCTGAATTCGCTGTAAGGCAGCATCTCTACCACTGTGCCACTGTGACTGCCCTTCCCCAGAGATGCTGCCTGACCCCCCAAGTTACTCCAGCACCTTGTGCCTATGGTAACGGGGACATCGTGGAGCTGCCACAACTCTGTGTTGCCTCGTGCACGAGAAGACTCGACAGTACCTGGCCTGGGATGTGCTCCTCGTATCCCAAGCGGGATGTGTACGCATCTTCTGCCCGGACACAATCCATGGCGTGCTCCACTGCGGGCGCTGTCCAACTGTACACCTGGAACGGAGTCGCTATCCTCTCAAAGGGGTGCCTCTGAACCCTAGAAATCAATTGGGGCACAGGTCAGCACCCAGAAATTATACAGTGCAGCACGGAACTGCAGATGCTGTGGAATACCCTACCCAGGGCTATGAGAGACGCCCACTCAGTTGACAATTTTAAACAGCAGCGGAAAACTTACCTTTATGAATCAAGCTACAGGAGTATCAGCTGCAGAACCAGCAGGATGCTACACAGCTTCTTCCCACAAGCATTATAAATGGTTAACGGACTGTGTCCCCTCCCCATACATCATACACCCACACATCTAACCTCGCCCAAACTTTGACAGCCAGACATCTGTCAAGGTAAAGTCACTCTGTCTGTCTGTTTTTAACTCAATTTTAGGTCTATTTTAGATATATTAATTTTAAAGTTGTATGTATTTATTCAGTTTTTATTAACTGCACTGACAGGAACTGATGAGAAACAATGTTTTTGTTTCTTTTGTGTATGTAAGTACTCAGTGAAATGACAATAAAGTTAATACTGACTACAGATACTGAAGCTTTAAACTTCCTCTGTCCTTTTACACTCTATTTTATATTTCATATTTTTATTTTTATATAAATCTGCGCTTTATATGCTATTAACTGCCTATGTCCTAAAGCCCCCAGTCACGCTGGAGGTCTCCTAAGTGGGACAGGCCCTTTACTGTTTTAAATAGTATTTTTGTTCAGACCTGTGTTTTTTGTGGAAAGCACTTTGGGTTGCATTCAATTGTATGAAAAGTGCTCTATGAATGAAGTTATTATTATTAAACCGACGATAGACACAAAATGCTGGAGTGACTCAGCGGGACAGGCGGCATCTCTGGAGACGAATCATATATGTTTCAATGAGATCCCCTCTCATCCTTCTAAACTCCAGAGTGTACAAGCCCAGCTGCTCCATTCTCTCAGACCCGAAACGTCACCCATTCCTTCTCTCCAGAGATGCCGCCTGTCCCGCTGAGTCACTCCAGCATTTGGTGTCTATCCCAGAAATTATACTGGGTTACACAAAAAAGCTGGAGAAACTCAGCGGGTGCAGCAGCATCTATGGAGCGAAGGAAATAGGCAACGTTTCGTCCCGAAACGTTGCCTATTTCCTTCGCTCCATAGATGCTGCTGCACCCGCTGAGTTTCTCCAGCTTTTTTGTGTAACCTTCGATTCTCCAGCATCTGCAGTTCCCTCTTAAACACCAGAAATGATACTCTTCTCCTCACCCCTCTCTCCCCCACATTGCCAGCATACTGACCCCACCAAGTAGCATGTAATGTGCCATCGCATACATTGTACTGTCGTAAAGCAGCTAACTCTCGATGCACCGACATCGCGCAGGCAGAACTGATGAATGACCGCGTGGGTTTCCTCCGGGTGCTCCGGATTCCTCCCGCATCACAAGGACATGCGGGTCTGTAGGTTAAATGGCCCTCTGTAGATTGTCTCCCGTGTGCCGGGCATGGATGCGAAAGTGGGATAACACGGAACTAATGCGAATGGGGTGATCGATGGTCGGCCTGGACTGGGCGGGCCGAAGGGTCTGTTTCCACACTGTCTCTTTCAATCAATCAATAGGTTTATGCGTTTCTCGTTCTGAGAGAGAGATGACTACAAACTGAATGTGAGACGCAAAGTGCTGGAGTAACTCAGCGGGTCAGGCAGCATCTCTGGAGAAAAAGGATAGGCCAGAGATCTCCAGGGATGCTGCCTGACCCACTGAGTTACTCCAGCACTTTGTGTCTATCTTCCATTTAAACCAGCATCTGCAGTTCCTTCCTTCACGACATTCAACACGGGTCTTTTACAAGTTTCTTCCATTCTGTTTTCAATGCTGCCAGAAACCAAGTTGAGAATCCCTTTTCTCTCCTCGAGACGCCGGCTTTTTTCTAATGAGCTTTAGTCAGCTGCTGTCTCCAAGGCAGGAGGACGCAATCTCACCCTGTAATTATTGCCAAGGCTGGATTTGCACAGGGAATGGATCAGTGAACGTGACGCCGAGACGGAGAATTGGAATCACTTCACCATCATTATGTTTGTGGAGTTCAGAGCACGCTGCTTGTAGGTTGAGTAGGCTGGGACTCCATTCCTTGGAGAGCAGGAGGATGAGGAGTGATCTTAATGAGGTTTAGTTTAGTTTTTTTTTAGTTTAGTTTAGTTTAGAGGGCGGGCCCACCGGGTCGGTGCCGACCAGCGATCCCCACACATTAATACCACCCTACACCCACTAGGAACAATTTATTTTTACATTAACCTACAAACCTGTACGTATTTGGAATGTGGGAGGAAACCTACGCAAGTCACGGGGCGAACGTGCAAACTCCGTACAGACAGCACCCGTAATCGGGATCGAACCCAGGTCTCCGGCGCGGCATTTGCTGTAAGGCAGCAACTCTACCGCTGCGCCACCGTGACGGATGTATAAAATCATGAGAAGAATAGATCGGGTAGATGCACAGAGCCTCTTGCCCAGAGTAGGTGAATCGAGGACCAGGGGACATGGGTTAAAGGTGAAGAGGAAAAGATTTAATAGGAATCTGAGCGGTAACTTTTTCACACAAAGGGTGGTGGGTGTATGGAACAAGCTGCCAGAGGAGGTAGTTGAGGCTGGGACGATCGCAACATTTATGAAACAGTCAGACAGGTACATGGATAGGGCAGGTTTGGAGGTATATGGACCAAACGTGGGCAGGTGGGACTAGTGTAGCTGGGACATGTTTGGGTAAGTTGGGCCAAAGGGCCTGTTTCCACACCGTATCACTCTATGACTTCTGTCACCGGCAGCTTTACGCCCTCTTCAACCAGCTATTTGTTTACGCCTTTCATATTTCAAAACACATTAACACCAACTCTGTTGTAATTTATGCATAGCAAGAACCCATCATTTGAAATTGGAAGGAGAATCTCCCTGATTTGCATAATTCCCGTTTTCACAACAGCGTAGCATTAATATTGTGCAGTTCATAAGTAATAGGACCAGAATTAGGCCATTCGGCCCATCGAGTCTACTCCACCATTCAATCATGGCTAATTGATCTTTCCCTCTCAACCCCATTATCCTGCCCATAAACCGACATCCTTACTATTCAAATATCTGTCAATCTCCGCCTTAAAAATATCCACTGACTGGGTCACCACAGCCGTCTGTGGTACAGATTCACCACCCTCTGATTAAAGAAATTCCTCCTCATCTCCTTTCTAAAAGTACATCCTTTTATTCATGACCTCTAGTCCTAGGCCCTCCCACTAGTGGAAACATCCTCTCCACATCGACTCTATCCAGGCCTTTCACTATTCGGTAAGTTTCAATGAGGTCCCCCCTCCTCATCCTTCTAAACTCTAATGAGTACAGGCCTAGTGCCGACAAACATTCACCATGCATTAACCCAATCATTCCCGGGATCATTCTCGAAATCCTCCTCTGGACTCTCTCCAACAACAGCACATCCCTCCTCAGATATGGGGAGACTAATATAATTGGCATTGCACATGAGAGTAGATGATCAGACGCACGGTGGCGCAGCGGTAGAGTTGCTGCCTCACAGCGCCAGAAACCCGGGTTCGAATCCGACTACCACCGCGCTGTCTGTACGGAGTTTGTACGTTCTCCCCGTGACCTGCGTGGGTTTTCTCCGGAATCTCTGGTTTCCTCCCACACTCCAAAGACGTTCAGGTTTGTCGGTTAATTGGCTTGGTTTAATTGTAAATTGTCCCTAGTGTGTGTAGGATAGTGTTAGGGTGGGGGGGGGGTCGCTGGTGGACCAAAGGCAGACTCGGTGGGCCAAAGGGCCTGATCCCGCGCTGTATCCTTAAACCAAAACACAGATGTGCTGCATATGGAAATGGTGGATATTCACTTTCAATGCACGACAGTCAAGGCGAAATGAAAACTTTACAAGCGCAACTCTCACCTCTTCTTTTGCAAGGCTGCAAAGTTCTTTTTGAAAGTAGGGCTGATCTGACTCAACAATTCCACCAGGGAATGGCTGAGAAAGCTGGGGTTTGCTGGCTTGGGGTTGAAGCTGTAGGTTGTCGACCTGTTGAGACCAGACAAATCAGTGTTGTACCACAGGCAAGAAAGAAAAAGGCATCCAAAAACATACTGCAATAGCATTGTTACTTAGTGAGTTTAAAATTCGATCCCACTGCACTCATCTCTGGAGAACGTGGATAGGTGACCTTTTGGGTCGGGACCTTTCTTCACCCTAAAACAATATCTGCAGTTCCATTTTATCAAGCTGTAAACCACCCAGCTGTCATAGAAACATAGAAAATAGGTGCAGGAGGAGGCCATTCAGCCCTTTGAGCCAACACCGCCATTCATTGTGATCATGGCTGATCGTCCCCAATCAATAACCCGTGCCAGCCTTCTCCCCATATCCGTTGATTCCACTAGCCCCTAGGCAACTGAATCATCCTACCCCAACCAGAGAGCAGTGCTGAACTACTAGCTACCTCATTGGTGACCTTTGGACTACCCTTGACTGGACTTTACCTTTAACTTGCACTAAACGTTTGTCCCCTATCATGTATCTACACACTATAAATGGCTCAATTGTAATCACGTATTGTCTTTCCACTGACTGGTGAGCTCGCAACAACAGCTTTTCACGGTACCTCGGTCATGTGACAATAAACTGAACCAAACTAAACTCAGAGCAAAGGACACAAGATTCAGAGTCATAAGCCTTCATATCTTTTTTTGTTCTGAATAAAGCCTTTCACAGCCAGTTACATAAACGGGAAATCTAACTTTGCACTCCACCAACAATACTGAGCTGGACAAAATGTGTCTGTCGGAAGGAACAACTGAAGATTTCGACACAAAATGCCGGAGTAGCTCAGCGGGACAGGCAGCATCTCTGGAGAAAAGGAATAGGTGACGTTTTGTGTCGAGAAAAAAACGGGTCATCTGTTTTAGTCTGAAGAAGGGTCCTAAAGTGACATGTAGTAATGAGGAACAGCAGATGCTGTTTTAGTGTTTAGAAGGGTCCCGACCCAAACCTAACCTATCCGTGTGCTCTAGAGAAGCTGCCCGACCTGCTCAGTTACTCCAGCACTCTGCGTCTATCTTTGTCCCATGGGTGGCACAGTGGTAGAATTGCTGCCTCCCAGTGCCAGGGACCAGGGCTTGATCCTGACTACGGGTGATTCTGTGCAGAGTTTGTACGTTCTCCATGCGACATTTCTCCGGGTGCTCCGGTTTCCTCCCACACTCAAGACGTACAGATTTGTTGGTTAATTGGCTTCGGTAACTATTGTAAATTGTCCCAAGTGTGTGTAGGATAGAGCTAGTGTATGGGATGATCGCTGAACCCCTCCTCTCTTCTAGCTTTCTTCCCCCCACCCCACCCCACAGTCAGTCTGAAGGGTCCGAACCTGAAACGTCACCTATCTATGTTATTCCACTTTCTCACCCACTCTCTACAGACCAGGGGGCAATTTACAAGAGATTTACAATTTACCAGGGGCATTTAACCTACAAGCCAGCTCGTTTTTGGGATGTCGGAGGAACCCGGAGCACCCAGAGGAAACCCACACGGTCACATGGAGAACCTGCAACCTCCACACTGGCAGACAGACGCCAAGGTCAGGATGGAACCCTGGTCTCTGGGGCTGTGAGGCCTTCAGGGCGCGATGTGCCCGGATCACGGTGTCAGTGGAGTGGGCCGCTGTAGGCCCGGCAACAGCCTGGGACGCGATTAGATAGGACGCCTGCTCCAAGAGGCTGAGCACGTGGGTCGGACGAGGCCTTTCGCAGTGCGGAGTGGTGGAGGACACCGACAACATTGCAGGCCAATCCCTGCAACTCCAACCCACGGACAACGGGCCTTTACGGCCGGGTCAAGACTCTGATTGAACGGTACTGGAAGCCCTCCACTGACCAAGCTTCTAACTACACTCATAAATGTGGAGATTAGTGTAGAGATACAGCGTGGAAACAGGCCCTTCGGCCCACTGAGCCCATGCTGACCAACAATCGGTTCTACGCTACACACACGAGGGACAATTTACAGAAGCCAATTAACCTACAAACCTGCATGACTTTGAAACATGTGAGGAAACTGGAGCTTCCGGAGAAAACCCACACAGCCACGGGGAGAACGTACAAATTCTGTGCAAACAGCACCCGTGCTCAGCATCGAACCCGGGTCTCTGGCACCGTGCGGCAGTAACTCCACCTGGTGACCAAAGCAGAAACTATTTCCCCGCCATTTAGAAGACAAAGCACACAATACTCACTGATTGGTGTAAAAGCCTCGTGTCGACGCGGTTATGCTGACGTGCCGATCTTCGGCAGTGACCACGTACAGGTACATCAGATCACCGTGCATCTTGCGGTTGCCGGGGGGAGGGTTCCAGCCACTCATGGTCAACACTTTCAGGCACTGCAGAGGCTGAGGAATAGAAGGGACAAAAGGCATGAAAAGCCACGCACAGTTTCTCTCTTTTCCCCCTTCCATCTAAATTCCCTCCAGAGATGCAGCCTGAACAAACTGCGCAGAAACAGGGCCCCGTTTGCAGGGTTACAGTGATACAAAAACAGTCCCATAACGGGTTTAACGTAACCTGATGCTGGTTTAAATCAAGGGTAGATACAAGATGCTGGAGTAACTCAGCGGGACAGGCAGCATCTCTGGAGAGAAGGAATGGGTGATGTTTCGGGTCGAGACCCTTCTTCAGACTAATGTCAGGGGAGTGGGTGGGACAGAGATAGAATGTAGTCGGAGACAGTGAGGCTGGTGGGAGAACTGGGAAGGATGAGGAGATGGAGAGAGAGAGAGCGGGAAAGCAAGGGCTATTTGAAGTCAATGTTCATACCGCTAGGGTGTAAGCTACCCGAGCAAAATATGAGGTGCTGTTCCTCCAATTTGCACTGGGCATCACTCTGACAATGGAGGAGGCCCAGGACAGAAAGGCCAGATTGGGAATTGGAGGGGGAGTTAAAATGCTGAGCCACTGGGAGATCAGGTAGGTTAAGGCGGACTGAGCGGAGGTGTTCAGTGAAACGATCGCCGAGCCTGCGCTTGGTCTCGCCGATGTACAGGAGTTGACACCTGGAACAGCGGATACAGTAGATGAGGTTGGAGGAGGTGCAAGTGAACCTCTGCCTCACCTGCAAAGACTGTTGGGGTCTACACTGCTTCCTGTAAGGACTCTATCCCCTACTCCTAAGCCCTCTGTCTACGCTGCACCTGCGCCCAGGATGAGGTTTCCCATACCAGGTCATCGAAGATGTCCTCATTCTTTAGGAAACGGGGCTTCCCCTCTCCCATTGTAGATGAGGCTCTCACTAGGGTCACCTTGATATCCTGCAGCTCCGCTCGTACTCCCCCTCCCCCCATTCGTAACAAGGACAGAGTCCCCCCTGTCCTCACTTTCCACCCCATCAGCCGTCGCATACAACATATAATCCTCCGACATTTTCGCCACCTCCAACGGGATCCCACCACTGGCCACATCTTCCCATCCCCACCCCTTTCTGCTTTCCGCAGAGATCGTTCCCTCCGCAACTCCCTGGTCAACTCGCCCCTTCCCACCCAAACCACCCCCTCCCCGGGAACTTTCCCCAGGAAATGCAGGAGATGCAACACCTGGCCCTTTACCTCCCCCATCGACTCCATCCAAGGACCCCGACAGTCTTTCCAGGCGAGGCAAAGGTTCACTTGCATCTCCTCCAACCTCATCTACTGCATCCGCTGTTCCAGGTGTCAACTCCTGTACATCGGCGAGACCATGCGCAGGTTCGGCGATTATTTCACTGAACACCTCCGCTCAGTCCGCCTAGACCTACCTGATCTCCCGGTTGCTCAACACTTTAACTCCCCTTCCCATTCCCGCACTGACCTTTCTGTCCTGGGCCTCCTCCATTGTCAGACTGAGGCCCATCGCAATTGGAGGAACAGCACCTCATATTTTGCTTGGGCAGCTTACACCCCAGCGGTATGAACATTGACTTCTCTAACTTCAGATAGCCCTTGCTTTCCCTCTCTCTCTCCATCCCCTCCCCCTTCCCAGTTCTCCCACCAGTCTTACTGTCTCCGTCTACATTCTATCTCTGATGCCCACTCCCCTGACATCAGCTTGAAGAAGGGTCTCGACCCAAAACGTCGCCCATTCCTTCTCTCCAGAGATGCTGCCTGTCCCGCTGAGTTACACCAGCATTGTGTGGACAGGATAGGTTTAGAAAGAGGTAGATGGGATGCAGGCATGCGGGGCTCATGTAGATGGGACTTGTTGGTCGGTGTGGGCAAGTTGTGCCGATGGGCCAGTTTCCATGCTGTATAATTGTGACTCTATGAGGATAAATTTCTTTTCTCAGAGGGTGGTGAATCTGTGGAAGTCACTACCACAGACGGCGGTGGAGGCCAAGTCATTGGGTATTTTTAAAGCGGAGATTGATGGATTCTTGATTAGTACGGGTGTCAGGGGTTATGGGGTGAAGGCAGAAGAATGGGTTTGAGAGGGAGAGATAGATCGGCCAAGAGTGAATGGCGGAATAGACTCGATGGGCCGAATGGCCTGGTTCTGCGCCTATGACTAGGAAGTTTGAAGTCCGGTTTCTCTCGCCAGTGACGCAGTGGGATGTGTTGGCGGGCTTCGTTCAGCATTTGCCGCGTTCAGTTTCACACTCAGCATTCAGGGCATTCGGCTATACCTTACCTTGGCATCCTTTGTCTGGGGCTGGAGGATGAGCAGAGGGCGCTCCTTGCTGCCGGGGAGAATGTGCTCGGGGGGCGTGCAGTCTATCTGCTCCAACTCTGACCCTTTTCTTTTACGCTTTCCATTCTCTGAGAAGAAATGAATTGAAAACTTCAATTAAAAAAAAGAGCGGTGCGGTGGCGCAGCAGTAGAGCTGCTGCCTCACAGCGCCAGGGACCCGGGTTCCATCCTGGCCACGGGTGCTGTCTGTGTGGAGTTTGTACGTTCTCCCCATGACCAGTGTGGGTTTCCTCCATGATTTGGATTACTCCCATGCTAAAGATGTGCAAGCTTGTAGGTTAATTGGCTTTGGTTAGATAGACAATTGCCTCTAGTGTGTGAGTGATTGGTCGGCATGGATTCATTGGGCCAAATGGACTGTTTCCGCGCTGTATCTGTATAAACTAAACTAAACTAAAAAATGTGTGAATTTATTGTTTCCCATTAGAAACTTTAATATCTCCTACGGGGCAGCACATCGGCACTGCTGGTAGAACCTATTTTTTATTAGAACGGGTGTCAGGGGTGATGGGGGGAGAAGGCAGAGAATGGTGTTAGGAGGAAAGGTAGATCAGCCATGAATGAACGGCTGAGTGGACTTGATGGAGTAGACTAGACTAATTCTGCTCCTATAACTTATGCACTTCTGAGCCACTGCCTCACAGCTCCAGAGACCCGGTTCCATCCTGACCTTGGGTGTGGAGTTTGCACGTTCTCCCTGTAACCGCAAGGGTTTCCTCCGGGTGCTCCGGTTTCCTCCCACACCCCAGTGACGTGCGGAATTGTAAGTTATTTGGCCCTCTGTAAATTACCCCACCCCCCCCTAGTGTGTAGGGAGTGGATGGGGAAAGTGGAATCACAAAGAACTAATGTGAACGGATGATCGATGGTTGGCGTGGACTCGATGGGCCGAAGGGCCTGTTTCCATGCTGTATCTCTAAACTAATCTAAACCGAGTGCTGCCTTTCGCCAAGGGCCAGACGTCAACAGGACATAAATGACGGACAAGGTTTAATTTATATTATGGGATAATCTGTAGATTAGTTTAGTTTTTATCCACAAGATTTTATCCACGAGTAGTTGCTCTACTCAACAGCCAAAAATCTGTAGCCTCCCTCTGATCTGGTATTTTGTTGGTTCACATGCTTGATCAATGGTGTTTTATCATTAATGTTTTATTATTATTAATGTTTAGTGTTTTCTGAGTCATTCGTAACTGTCACTGTATGTTCATGTTGTTAGTTGTGGGCGGAGCACCAAGGCAAATTCCTTGTATGTGAATACTTGGCCAATAAACTTACTTACTAACTTACTTTTTTAGTTTAGAGATACAGTGTGGAAAACGGGCCCTTTGACATACCGAGTCGACACTGACCAGCGATCCCCGCACACTAACACTATCCTACACACACTAGAGACAATTTACACTTACACCAAGCCAATAAACCTACAAACCTGTACGTCTTTGGAGTGCGGGAGGAAACCGAAGATCTCGGAGAAAACCCACACGGGTCACGGGGAGAACGCACAAACTCCGTACAGACAGCGCCCGTAGTCACGGTCGAACCCGGGTCTCTGGCGCTGCAAGGCAGCAACTTTGCCGCTGTGCCATTTATTTCTGTGTCACCAGCCACCGCTTGAAACCAGACTCCTGTCACAGCTGTCAAAATGCATCACACATCAACCAGCAGATGATCGGCACAGGATTCAAACATCTGTACATGTTTGCAACAGCTGAACAATACAAGCCAGGAGTCACGATCTCCCCCCCCCTCCCCTTCATAAAGAGTAATCAAACTGCGGTCAACAGGTCAATCTGCACGGAAATAAAAACAACCTCCGGCTACCTGGCCCGCCTCGTAAACTGTGAAACCCGCCAGAGTGCGGGATTCTATTAACTTTAATAAAGCTCGCTTCAATCACGAGAATTGACAGGACTGACCATTCTCTGCTTTCAACAAGGGATTTGCTCGACTCCAGGTCTAAATGCAGTCTCCCCGAGTGACAATTACTCATACACTAGACCGGAAGGTGTTTTAGAGACTCCTAGTAGATGCTTTTACACACCGTGTTGAGGAACAGGAATCGAGCAAGGGAGTGGGGGGGGGGGGGGGGGGGGGGGGGGGCAGTCGTTGGGGCCGCTGGGAATGAAAGGGGGACCTTTCAAAGGAGTTTAGAAGGATGAGGGGGGATCTTATAGAGACATATCAAATTATAAAAGGACTGGACAAGCTAGATGCAGGAAAAATGTTCCCAATGTTGGGCGAGTCCAGAATCAGGGGCCACCATCTTAGAATAAAGGGGAGGTCATTTAAGACGGAGGTGAGAACGAACTTTTTCACCCAGAGAGTTGTGAATTTATGGAATTCCCTGCCACAGAGGGCAGTGGAGGCCAAGTCACTGGATGGATTTAAGAGAGAGTTAGATAGAGCTCTAGGGGCTAGTGGAGTCAAGGGATATGGGGAGAAGGCAGGCACGGGTTATTGATAGGGGACGATCCATGATCACAATCGAAGGGCCAAATGGCCTCCTCCTGCACCTATTTTCTATGTTTCTATATGTTTCTATGACCTGGGGGGGGGGGGGGGGGGGGGGGGGGGGGGTGGGGGGGGGGTGGGGGGGGGGGGGGGGGGGGGGGGGGGGGGGGGGGGGGGGAGGGGGCTGCTCCAAGAGGGGGGGGGCAGGCAGTACATAGGACTGTTTGGTGAACCTTTTGTAACTTTATCAGTGCCAGAAACGTTGCGAATCTTGTGTACTGCTTGGGAGAGGTCTGCTCTGTGATTTTACCGGATTGTACACAAAACAAATCAGTTCACTGTACATGAGACAATAAAGTATCATTGCACTCATTCCTCCCCTCCCACCTACAGTGCCCTCCATAATGTTTGGGCCAAAGACCCATCATTTATTTATTTGCCTCTGTACTCCACAATTTTGAGATTTGTAATAGAAAAAAAAAATTACATGTGGTTAAAGTGCACATTGTCAGATTTTAATAAAGGCCATTTTTATACATTTTGGCTTCACTGCAGTGTTTATACATAGTGCAGGTAGACAAAAAGAGCTGGAGAAACTCAGCGGGTGCAGCAGCATCTATGGAGCGAAGGAAATAGGCAGGGTTTCGGCCCGAAACGTAGCCTATTTCCTTCGCTCCATAGATGCTGCCGCACCCGCTAAGTTTCTCCAGCACTTTTGTCTAAATTCGATTATCTGCAGTTCCTTCTTTTTATTTATAAATTTATTAAACATTTATACACAGTGCCCCCATTTCAGGGCACCATAATGTTTGGGACACAGCAATGTCATGTAAATGAAGTATTCCTTCCATTGTGAGAATGTGGGGATCTCATTGAAACGACCAAATAGCGAGAGGCCTGGATAGAGTGGATGTGGAGAGGATGTTTCCACCAAAGATCCTATAGCGAGCAAGATAGATCACTCGACGAAAAAGACGTAGTACGGTCATGGGCAGATTCATGGGTAATTTTTGACCCCATTTCCGTAACCGGCTTCCGTCTCCGCACCAAAGATCCCGTAGCGGAGCAAAGATACTAGTGCGGAGACGGAAGCCGGTTACGGAAACATCCTCGTAAAAATAAAAGTTATTTGGGAAAAATCTTCTCCTCATTTTCAGAATGATAATTTATTAACACAAACTGTTCCCCCGCAACGCAGATTACACTGCCAGTCGGGTCGGGTCGGGTTACGGAAATGGATGAAAAAAAGGCCCACGTTCCGCTCCGTTGCGTACTACACGTCAGCCCATTGCATTTAGCAGGAGTGGTCCATCTTGCTTCGCTATAGGATCTTTGGTTTCTAGTGACTAGTGACTAGTGGGAGAGTCTAGGAGCAGAGGGCGCAGCTCAGGACTGGAGGAGAGTAAAGGCCGGAACAAAACAGGGCCGGCACCTCAGGTAGGGTGGAGCCCACAATGGTATTTGTTGGCTGGGCAAAGTGTGATAACAAGAGGGACACAACCAGTGGAACTGGTAAGACGACTAGGGTTGGGGAGGAGGGCGGGGAAGAAACGGGAGGGGTGGGAATACAGGAGTTACTTCAAATTAGAGAATTACACCCTTCATAACACCGGGTTGTAAGCTGCCAAAAATGAAATCCGAGGTGCTAAGATCTGTTCTATGATCTATTTTTACAAAGTAACATCGTTTCTACAAAATAATAGGTGTACAAAATAATGAGAGGAATGGATCGGGTGGAGTCTCTTGCCTGGAGGAGGGGAATCATGAGCCAGAGAACATCAGTTAAACTTGAGGGCGGACAGATTTAATAGGAACCCCAGGTTAGTGCATGGAACGAGCTGTCGGAGGAGGTAGTTGAGGCAGGGATTATCGCAACGTTTAAGAAACATTTGGACAGGTACATGGATAGGACAGGGATATGGGCCTAATGCAGGCTCGTGGGCTAGTGTAGAAGGGGCACGTTGGTTGGTGTGTGCAAGTTGGGCCGAAGGGCCTGTTTCCACGCTGCGTGGCTCTGTAGATCATGACTAGAGCCTTATAGGTCTGAAGAAGGATCTCGACCCGAAACATCAACCATTCCTTCTCCCCGGAGATGCTGCCTGTCCCGCCGAGTTACTCCAGCATTTTGTGTCTCTCTTCAATGCAATATATAATCTGTAGAAACTAGTCTGTCTCCTATGACTGTTCCTACGTATTTTATAAATCGTACAAGGCATGGTCCCAGGTATACGTGACAGAGGTATATACAGGTTATTCGAATGTCACTGTACCTTGACTGGTACACATGACAATAAAAGACCTTTGAAACATCTTCCGCCTAAACGAGGATAACTAGAGATGTTGAAGAAGGAACTGCAGATGCTGGAAAATCGAAGGTAGATGAAAGTGCTGGAGAAACTCAGCGGGTGAGGCAGCATCTATGGAGCGAAGGAAATAGGCAACGTTTCGTCCCGAATGCTGCCTCACCCGCTGAGTTTCTCCAGCATTTTTATCTACCGAGGATAACTAGAGATCTATTTTTGATGTTGGGCCGTGACGAACATACTAACGCGATCTGCAAGAGCGATCTCTCCAAAAGAGAGATTTTGAGAGCTTTTTTTTTTTTTTTTTTTTTTAAAAAAAAAAAATAATTTTAATTGACTATTTTAAAAAAAATGATACATGCAGTACAAAAATACAAATAAGCCTCCACACCATAATACAAAATAAAGCAAATATTCTTAAATACTGAATATTAAATTACCATAATCCTCATACTTATTGAGGGTGCATTCCACCCGCCCCGGCGTCCAACGGTCCCGGAAATCCCCCAGGGTGGTCGTGGTCAGCACTTAGTCCCTCTCTTAAGGACCTGTCCCACTTTCACGACCTAATTCACCACCTCTGGAGACTCGCAATGTAGCTGTCTGGGCAGCACGGTGGCGCAGCGGTAGAGTCGCTGCCTTACTTCGCCAGAGACCCGGGTTCGACCCTGAATCCAGGCGCTATCTGTACGGAGTTCGTACATTCTCCCTGTGACTGCGTGGGATTTCTCCCGGGTGCTCCCACGTTCAAAGATTTAGTGAGCCGAGTACAAATTAACTGTTGCATTGGCTTCCCAAGCAATTATTTGCGGTGCTGGCTCGAAGGGCTGAACTGCCTCCTCCTGCACCTATTTTCTATGTTTCTCTGCCGAGTTTGCCCTTGACTCATACTCGCAGCATGGTCGTCACAAGGTCGTAGCAGGCCGTGATGCTAGTTGTAGGTACTCATGGCATCAAGTAGGTCGGGGCATTTTTCTAGCCGAATGAAAAATGTCCACGAGTAAAAAAGGGCGTGAACTAGGTCGTGAAAGTGGGACAGGGCCTTAATACCACCCGGGATTTTGAAAGAAGTTTGTGGACACTCTTCTTCCCTTCACTGTCCACCACTGTCCAACATCTTACCTCCCAAATCGCCCTCCGTGAACGTGCTCAGGAACGATAGGGAATTGCAGTCAACGCCATTGTAGGAATCTGACGGGTCCAAGCTCTTGAGGAGGTCTCTGATGTGTCGCACATGTATTCGGGCTTCCCGGACTGTGTACGGTTCTTGAGGAACACACGGAACAAGAAAGGAATAAAATGAAGAATTTGCTCCGGGTCAGCGGGCGGCCAGCACAGCTCGAAACAAAGTGAGAAAATAGTTCAACCCCTTTTGCCTTGACAGTTGGGTTGACGTATGATGAGCGTTTGAAGGCTCTGGGCCTGTACTCGCTGGAGCTTGGAAGAATGAGGAGGGATCTCACCGAATAGTGAAAGGCCTGGATGGGGTGGATGTGGAGAGAATATTTCCACTAGTGGGAGAGTCTAGGACCAGAGGGCACAGCCTCAGAATAAAAGGAATTACCTTTGGAATGGAAATGACTAGGACACACATACATACATACACACACGTGTGTTACTGTGTCTGCATGTATGTATGTGTGTGTGATCTGTGTGATCTGTGTGTGCATGTCTGTTTGCATGTTCTCGCTGGAATTTAGACTGGTGAGGGGGGACCTCATTGAAACTTACCGAAAAATGAAAGGCCTGGATAGAGTGGATGTGGAGAGGAAATTAGAGATGCGTGTAGCAAAGGTACAGCAGTTATCACGGGTGACTTTAATCTACATATAGATTGGGCCAACCAAAATGGTAGCAGTGCTGAGGAGGAGGATTTACTGGAATGTATACGGGATGGTTTTTAAACCAATATGTAGAGGAACGGACTAGCGGACAGGCCATCCTAGACTGGGTATTGTGTAATGAGGAAGGATTAGTTAGCGATCTTGTTGTGCAAGGCCCCTTGGGGAACAGTGACCATAATATGGTAGAATTCTGCATTAGGATGGAGAGTGACAAGGTTAATTCAGAGACTATGGTCCTGAACTTAAAGAAAGGAGGATTGACAGTGGGAGATGCAATTGCAAAGATTTAAAGACCGCATGGATAAACTCCAAAAATTGTTCATCCCTGTCTGGCGAATAACATAAAACGGAGAAGGCGGCTCAACTGTGGCTGATGAGGGAAATCAAGGATAGCGTTAAATCCAAGGAATTGGCCAGAGGAAGCGGCAAACCGGAGGACTGGGAGCAATTTGGGAGAAAAGACGACTGTGGAGGCCAAGTCAGTGGATATCTTTAAGGAGCAGAATGATAGATTCTCGATTAGTGCGGGTGTCAGTCGTTATGGGGGGAAGGCAGGAGAACGGGGTCGAGAGGGAAAGATAGATCGGCCATGATTGAATGGCGGAGTAGACGTGATGGGCCAAATGGCTTAATTCTGCTCATATCACTTATGAATACCTTCCACTACTTTCAGATTGGAGCCCTCCTGCAGGCCTTCGATCGACTTGAGCTCGGAGAAGTTGTCCAGAACGTTGCCTTCCAGCTGCAGGGAGAAGCAGGTCCGATGGCAGGTGTCCTCTCGGTCCATGAGGACCTGATGGATCTCCTGCACCATCTCCTGGGGAGAAACCTGCGATCAAGAGGCAACAGATTAGGAAATAGAATGGCAGCTTATCTTTCTGTCAAGATATCTTCAAAAAAAAAATGATATGCCATTACTCCAATTTGCGCTGGGCCTCACTCTGACAATGGAGGAGGCCCAGGACAGAAAGGTCGGATTGGGAATGGGAGGGGGAGTTGATCTTATGATGATTCTCTATCCTGACGTACTGGTGGTTTCCAGCACTTTGCGCGCCCATTTGAGATGCCTGCAATTTTTAATTAAAAAAAAAAAATCTTTAATGGATTTTAAATAATAAATTTATTTTCTGCCATTTAAATTTTTTTAATTTTCAAAACTGGACTGTAAGGAGGCGCACATGCTAAAACACGGCCAGAGGTACGTTTTAAAGTCTATGGTAGTGGAGCAAGACAGGGTTATGATGGAGAACGCCAGAAATTGTGGCCCCAACAGTTGATATCAGATTCCCCAATGGTGTAACATTGAGAGTCGGAGTTGTACTAAGCACATAGATGTTAGCGACAGCAATAGACGACTTAGACCCTTATCCCAGCTCCGCCATTTGATATTATAGTAACTATAAATGGAATCTCAACTTCACATTCCCATTCAATCTGCAGTTGAGGTCCTAAGGTCATAAGTGATAGGAGCTGAATTAGGCCGTTCGACCCATCAAGTCTACTCCGCCATTCAATCACGGCTGATCTATCTCTCCCACCTAACTCCATTCTCCTGCCTTCTCCCCATAACCTCCGACACCCGTACTAATCAAGAATCTATCTGTCTCTGCCTTAAAAATATTCACTGACTTGGCCTCCACAGCCTTCTGTGCCAAAGAATTCCACTGATTCACCACCCGCTGACTAAAGAAACTTCTCCTCATCTCCTTCCTAAAAGATCGTCCTTTAATTTTGAGGCTATGACCTCTAGTCGTAGACTCTCCCACTAGTGGACACATCCTCTCCACATGCACTCTGTCCAGGCCTTTCACTAGTCTGTATGTTTCAATCAAGTTGCCTTTAGTTTGGAGATACAGCGTGGAAACAGGCCCTTCCGCCCACCGACCCCGCACCGACCAGCGATCATCACATAAACTAGTTCTGTCCTATACACTAGGGTCAATTTACAGAAGCCAATAAATGTACAATCCTACACATCTTTGGAACTTGACCACACCGGAGAATGTACAAATTCCATACAGACAGCACCCTTAGTCAGGATCGAACCCGGGTCTCTGGCGCTGTAAGGCAGCAACTCTACCGCTGCGCCACCGTGCCGCTCCTATATTTTTTATATACTTCTGTAAGGTCAGAGTCACACAGCCTTGCAAACAGGCCCTTTGGCCCACTTGCCCATATCAACCGACATGTCCCATCTATACTAGTCCCACCTGCCTGCGTTTGGCCCATATATCCCTCTAAACCTGTCCTATACATGTAAGCTGTCTAATTATTTCGTCAAACATTGCCTCAACTGGATGGGGAGAGGGTGAGCAGGCTCGGACTGTATTCCTTGGTGTGCAGGAGGATGAGCTGTGATCTTAGAGAGGTGTGTGATGTATAGAGGTGAACAGTTCGCTCCATACACCTGCCACCCTCTGTGTGAAAAGGTTACCCCTCAGGTTCCTATTAAAAACCTCAGATTCCTATTAAAGGTCTTTCCAGAGAAAACAATCACCACCACACGGCAGTATATTCCCTTCTCTGTAGCTGATCTTTTCTCTCTTTAATTATAGTCTTCGCCTCGTGCCTCCACACTTTGATATTTAATCATGTCCTGCTGTCTGCCTGATCACAAGCCTCCTGCCATCGGAATGGGAGGTGAAGGTCAGGGATCTGATACGTTATCCCCTGCACTCCCCTCCCTCCACAAGCTCAACGTTCCTCCATTCAATTTCACGCCTTTCTTTTGTCTAAATCTTATGACCACACTGCGAAAAAAAAGGGGGGAAATTGCAACAAAAAAAAAGAGGGGCAGACTTGCTGGGCAACTGGAGAAGCGTGTTATAGATCAAAAGCAGCTGAGGTCTCTGATCACAAGCAGTCTCCATCAATCATCAACAGTAGGCAGATTGAAGGGAAAATTGTGAGCACTACAGATTACAAATTTGCTTTACAGTCAATTGAAAGGTCGTCGCCATAGCTTAAGAAATGCGCATTTCCGACATTATAACCGTTCTGCTGTAATATGGGAAATTCGTAGTGAATGGGAGGAATGTGGCACAGTGGCGCAGCGGGTAGAGCTGCTGCCTCACAGCAACAGAGACTCGGGTTCGATCCTGACCTCGGGCGCTGTTTGTGCGTGGAGTTAGCGCATTCTCACTCTGTGACCGCGTGGGATTCCTCCGGGTGCTCCGGTTTTCTCCCGCTTCCCAAAGACGTGCGGGTTTGTAGGTTAATAGGCCCTCTGCGAGTTGCCCCCTAGTGTGTCGGGAGTGGATAGGAAATTGGGATAACATAAAACTAGTGTGAACGGGTTAATTGATGGTTGGTGTGGACCCGGTGGGCCGAAGGGCCTGTTTCCAGCGAGGATAGGCACAAAATGCTGGAGTAACTCAGCGGGACAGGCAGCATATCTGGAGAGAAGGAATGGGTGATGTTTCACGTTGAGACCCTCCTTCAGATGTCTGTCACCCATTCCTTTTCTCCAGAGATGCTGCCTGTCACGCAGAGTTACTCCAGCATTTTGTATTTATCTTCTGTTTAAACCAGCACCTGCAGTTCCTTCCTACATGTTTTATAACTGGATTGATTGAAAGATACAGCATGGAAACAGGCTTTTTGGCCCACCGAGTCCATGCCGACCATCATAGAACCATAGAAAATAGGTGCAGGAGTAGGCCATTCGCCCCTTCGAGCCTGCACCGCCATTCAATATGATCATGGCTGATCATCCAACTCAGTATCCTGTACCTGCTTTCTCTCCATACCCCCTGATCCCTTTAGACACAAGGGCCACATCTAACACCCTCTTAAATTTAGCCAATAAACTGGCCTCAACTACATTCTGTGGCAAAGAATTCCAGAGATTCACCACTCTCTGTGTAAAAAATGTTTTTCTCATCTCAGTCCTAAAATATTTCCCCTTTATCCTTAAACTGTGACCCCTTGTTGTGGACTTCCCCAACATCGGGGACAATCTTCCTGCATCTAGCCTGTCCAACCCCTTAAGAATTTTGTAAGTTTTTATAAGATCTCTCCTCAATCTTCTCTCATCGATCACTCTAGTTCACTAAACCAGCACCTGCAGTTCCTTCTTACACACTGGCCTGTTACATCTCTAAACTAACCTAAACTAAACACATTATAGGGATTATTTGCATCTTCCTCCAAGTAATTTTGTAGGAATTATTTGCATACAGCAAACCTCCTCAAACAGCAGCAACAATGACCAGGCAATTCTCAAGAGAAGCTACGCAACCAAATGTGATTCTCCGCTCATTTTGGCAGTGTCATGGAATAGTTTGTCTTCACTCAACAGGCAGGCTTTAATGAAAAGAGGCACAGGGTGCTAGTGTCATTTAGCAGGTCAGGCAGCATAGAAACATAGAAACATTGAAACATAGAAATTAGGTGCAGGAGTAGAGGACATTCAGCCCTTCGAGCCAGCACTGCCATTCAATATGATCATGGCTGATCATCCAACTCAGTATCCCATACCTGCCTTCTCTCCATACCCCTGATCCCCTTAGCCACAAGGGCCACATCTAACTCCCTCTTAAATATAGCCATGAACTGGCCTCAACTACCCTCTGTGGCAGAGAGTTCCAGAGATTCACCACTCTCTGTGTGAAAAAAAGTTCTTCTCATCTCGGTTTTAAAGGATTTCCCCTTTATCCTTAAGCTGTGACCCCTTGTGACCCCAGCATCTCTGGAGAACATGGATAGGTGATGTTTTGGGCTGGGACCCTTCTTCAGACTGTCTCTGACTGCACGTTGCAGATACCTTGGCCAGTACGGCACCCACCCCCTTTCTGCAATGGAGGGGGGAGGGGGCTCAAAGTTAGGGATTTGAAGCCAACTCAGCCAGAGCTGGCAATGGCAGCTGTTGAATGTGGGCAGAGCCTGGCCTGTTAACACCCATTTCAAAGACATTTAGAGCGGTTTAAACCAAGGTGACATTGAAGACGCTCAGCCGAGCAAGGCTGCCGCAGTACAGCTGTTCCACAAATAAAACCCAGCAGTGTTTCATGGCTACACCTGTCTCACTAATCCCGAGTCGAGCTCCTCACAGTAACATCCATCTGAAGCAACGCTGGACTTGACTCGCACAAAATGGCGACTCTGGTGTCCTGTCTCAGTGTAATCTAGTATTCGTGCACTCTTGTTTCATGTACGATTGTGCCTCTGGACAGTAAAATAATTGACTGAACTGCATGCAAAAAGTGAATTTCACTAGACCCAGGTACATTTACTTTTCGTTTACAGATACAGCATGGAAACGAGCCTTTTGGCCCACCGGGTCCACTCCGATCAGCGATCGCCCGTACACTAGTTCTATCTGACACACTGGGGACAATTTACATAGGTCAATTAGCCTACGAATCTGCGTGTCTTTGGTGCGTGGGATGAAACTGGTGCGCCCGGAGAAAACCCACGTGGTCACAGGGAGAACATGCAAACTCCAATCGGGTAGTCTGTAGTCATGATCGAACCCGGGACTCGAGGTTCGCTGTGAGTCAGAAACGCCACCGCTGTGCCACTCAAATGTGTTGTCTCGTTGCGATCTACAGTTCTTGAACTCTTGTTTTAAGTACAATTGTGCCTATAAACAGCAAGATCTTTTTACTGAACAGTATACAAAAAAGGAATTTCAATGTACCTTGGACAATGAAAAACGCCGGAAGCCAATAACAGCCATGATTAAACTTGTAGATATGGCATCTAAACCATTCTGCCTGCCTGAATATCACCAGTTGTTCTTCCTTGGCATTCCAGAGGTAGTTGGAACTGAGAACTAAATATCATTGGTTACACAAAAAAGCTGGAGAAACTCAGCGGGTGCAGCAGCATCTATGGAGCGAAGGAAATAGGCAACGTTTCGGGCCGAAACCCGTAAGGGTTTCGGCCCGAAACGTTACGGGTTTCGGCCCGAAACTTCGCTCCTTCGCTCCATAGATGCTGCTGCACCCGCTGAGTTTCTCCAGCTTTTTTGTGTAACCTTCGATTCTCCAGCATCTGCATTTCCTTCTTAAACGCTAAATATCATTGATTTGATCCATATGGTCACTGACTAATCCCAGCAAATTCAACTTTTAGTTTAGTTTGGAGAGAGTGCATAAGTTTTGTTCAAAAGTGATAGGAGCAGAATAAGGCTACTCTGCATTCAAGTCTACTCTGCCTTCAATCATGGCTGATCTATATTTCCCTCATAACCCCATTCTCTTAAGGCCTGAAACCCATACCAGTTTCACTTTCGGTTTAAGTTTATTGTCATGTGCTCCGAGGTACAGTGAAACTAATCAAGAATCTATCTATATCTGTCTTAAAGAGATGCAGCGTGGAAACAGGCACTTCGTCCCACTGAGTCCGTGCGGACCAGCTGTACACTACTTCTATTGTACACGCATAGGGAAGATTTTGTAGAAACCTGTTAAGCCATAAACTGCAGGTCTTTGAAATGTGGGAAGAAACCGGAGCACCCAGAGAAAAGCATTTGTGGTCACAGGGAGAACGTGCAATCTCTGTACAGGCAGCACCCGAGGTAAGGCAGCAGTTCTACCACTGCGCCCGGTGAAAGAGTTAACCTTCAAGGCTGCACAAGTGCAGAGTTTATTCGCAACATTTGCTGTAGACTTCATCACAAGGGCAGTGAGGAATGTTCCATGAGCACTCACGTCAAGTATGTGCTTACCGGCTAACACCAAACGTGGAACAAGCCCCGTCTGGATCGAAGCTCGCAAGAGCTTTGCCACTTCCCTATATGTACACCAACGATGAAAAAAAGCATGGAAGTAGAAAGAAGTAACCCTTGCTGTCCCTCCCCCACCTAGTTCTCCGACTAGTCCCACTGATTAAAGTTATTGCTTGTATGCCTCGTTGTCACATTCCCCTTAGCCAACTATGAACCATTCTACATTATCTTGATCATCCTCACCTTCACACCTTGCCCTTCCATTTCTCTAGTATCCCTCTCCCCTGACTCTCAATCTGAAGAAGGGTCTCGACCCGAAATGTCACCCATTCCTTCTCTCCAGAGATGCTGCCTGACCCACTGAGTTACTCCAGCAATTTGTGTCAACCAGTATCTGCAGGTTCCTTCCGAACCAAAACCTGGAGCAAGTTTCTTCCCAGCGGTTGTCAGACAACTGGATCATCCTATCAAGAACGAGAGAACAGTCCTGAGCTACTATCTACCTCATTGGAGACCCTCACACTATCTTTAATCGGACACAATGCTGGGGTAACTCAGCGGGTCAGGCAGCATTCTGGAGGAAAAAGGAATAGGTGACATTTCGGATCGACATGTCTGAAAAAGGATCTTGACCCAAAACTTCACCTAGTCCTTTTTCTCCAGAGATGCTGCCTGACCCACTGAGTTACTCCAGCATTTTGTGTCTAACTCCAGTATACACCAGCATCTGCAGTTCCTTCCTACATGTCATTAATCGGACTTTACTAGACTTTATCTTGCACTGAATGTTATTCCCTTCATCCTGTATCTGTACGCTGTGGATGGCTTCATTGTAATCCTGTATAGTGTTTCCGCTGACTGGTTAGCATGCAACAAAAGTTTTTCACTGTTCATAAGATCATATGATAGGAGTGGAATTCGGCTTTTCGGTCCATCAAGTCTACTCCGCCATTCAATCATGGCTGATCTATCTCTCCTTCCTAACCCCGTTCTCCTGCCTTCTCCCCATAACCCCTGACACCCGTACTAATCAAGAATCACCGTTCCTTGGTACAGGTGACTATCAAACTAAACTTCAACGCTAGCAGCTTTCAAAATGCAAGCAGCAGGAGGAGAGATTGTGTGGGAGGGGTAGAAAGGATTTGGACTTTTCCGCGGGGGAGCATGCGGGTGTGCAGGCCTCTGTAAATTGCCGCTAATGTGTGAGGAGTGGATGAGAAAGTGGAATAACGTCAAACTTGTGCTTAAAAAGAAAAAAAAATGACAGTGCTGAAGTAACTCAGCGGGTCAGGCAGCATCTCTGGAGAACGTGGATATGACTTTTGGGCTCGGGACCCTCCTTCAGTTGGAAGGGTCCCGACCTGGAACGACACCTATCCACCTTCTCCAGAGTCGCTGCCTAACCTGCTGAGATACTCCAGCACTTTGTGTCTCTTTTTGTAAAGGTAAAGATAGCGGAGTCAGGGGATATGGGGAGAAGGTTGGAACGGGGTACTGATTGGGGATGATCAGCCACGATCACATTGAAGTGCTGGCTCGAAGGGCCAAAAGGCCTACTCCTGCACCTATTGTCTATTATCTACAGTTCCTTGTTTCTACGTAGAACTAGTGTGAAAGGGTGATCGATGGTCGGCGTGGACTCAGTGGGCTGAAGGGCCTGTTTTCATGCAGTATCTCTAAACTAAACTAAAACTCACACACTACTTTGGTGAGTGGTACACTTACCTATTGCAACACAGATTAAAGTGTGCAAAGGGGTTTTACAAAACAAAAGGCAGTATTTTTTTATACATGGCATAATAGAGGTTGTATACATGGCCCTTGGAAGTCAGCGAGCCCATCAAGATTCATTCTTATTGACGACAAGAATTAGGATTTCGTGAGTCGAGTCGGAATGAATGAAAATAGCAAGCAATGGTCCATTCACTGGTATAAGTTCCACTGTTGAATTAAGCAGGTCTTTGAACCCGTCAAGGAATTTTAAAGTTCCAGCTTTTACACCTAGGTTTAGGGATCAGGTGTATTATTGTAACGTGTACTATTGTCAGGTACAGTGAAAAGCTTTGTTTTGCACGCTATCAATCAGATCAGATACAACATACAGATATACAAGCAAGTCAAACTCAAGTACAATAGGTAGAGCAAAGGGGAAGATACAGAGTGTAGAATATAGTTCTCAGCATTGTAGCGCACCAGTTCCAGAGACAAAGTCCAATGTCCGCAATGGGGTAGAGGTGAATCAGACAGTACCCTAGCTTATGGAAGGACCGTTCAGAAGCTCGATAACAGAGGGGAAGAAGCTGTTTCTGAGACTGGTGGTGCGCGCTTCTGTACCTTCTGCCTGAGGGGACCAGGGAGAAGGAATGACCGGGGTGGGACAAGTCTTTGAAAATGTCGGCTGCTTTTTGAGGCAGCGTGAAGTGTAGATGGAGTCAGTGGTGGGGAGTCTGGTCTGTGCGATGGACTGGGCTGAATGGACTACAACGCCCTGCAATTTCTCGCCGTCTTGGGCAAAGCTGTTCCCAGACTAAGCTGTGGTGCAGCCCGACAGTATGCCTTCTATGGTGCATCTGTAGAGGTTTGTAAAAGTAATTGGAGACATGCCGAAATTCCTCACTCTCCCGAGGAAGTAGAGGCGTGGGTTCGCCTTCTTGGCTGTCGTGTCAATGCGGTTGCTGTGTGGTGTGGACTCGGTGAGCCGAAGGGCCCGTTAGCAAGTAACAACTTGGTCTAAACTATCACAGATCAGTGGTAATATTATGAAAGGTGACTATGACAATGGCAGATCATTGTAATATTAACATCAAGGAAGTTGAACCCGCGACCATTTCCACTTCAGCACTATTGATGATGATTGGGGCATGTACTCCACCAAGCTGCCTAAAGCGTTGTAAAGGGATATTCTAGCCAATATCAGGCTCTTTTATGCCACTCCATGGTTTACAATCCTGTTTGCTATCTGTACGGTAAAGGGCCTGCCCCACACTCAGGACAATTCAAAACCTCTGCCGAGTTTAAAGGACCTAATTTAAAATAAATCAAGATTGTGGTAATCTATGAACTCCTACAATCTTCCACGACTATGTTCACGAACTCCTACGAGTATGTCCACAAATTCCCACGACTGTTTCGATGACCTCCTTACGAGTAAAAAGTTGCAATTTCTTTCATCCCGACCATTTCTTCCCTCGTGGACATTTATTATCGGGCTGGAAAAAACGTCCCGACTTACCTGATGCCGCGAGTACCTACGGCTGGCATAACGAGCCGCTACGATATATCTATGAACTCCTACGGACTCGTTACGAACATTCTGCGAGTTTGAATCAAGGGAAAAAACTCGGGAGAATTCGTGAATAACTTGTCTCAAGTGAAACAAGCAGTAGCTGGGTGAGATTTACCCCAATGCCCTCAAGTGCAAAGTCCGGTTAGTTTAGCTTAGAGGTACAGCGTGGAGACAGGCCCTTCGGTTCACCGTGTCCACGCCGACCAGCGATCACCCACACACTAGATCTATCCTACACACTAGGGACAATGTAGAGGGCCAAGTAACCTCCAAACCTGCATATCTTTGGTATGTGGGAGGAAACCGGAGCGCCCGGAGAAAAACTGGGGAGAACATGCAGACTCTGTACAGACAGCACCCGTAGTCAGGATCGAACCCGGGTGTCAGGCGCTGTGAGGCAGCAACTCTACCGCTGCGCCGCCGGGCCGTGCTAAATGTGCTGTCCAAAGACAACGGGAGGAGAGGGAAATGCAACCAAACCGCTTTAAACTTTGCACCCTTAGTGCGGTTTAACATTCTGAACCTGGTGCTCTGTTTACATAACATGGAGTTAGTTGTTTTTCATTCCACACTCCGAGTTCTTGCAGATCGTAATCACCAATTGTAAATGTGAAGGTCATATGCACTAGCAAAGAAAACTGAAGGATTAGATCACTGCCTGTACTAGAAATTCAAGAGTCTTCTAACAAAAATAAAATCACTGTTTCCTCACAAAATACAAGGTCAAAATAACAACATTTATTGCCCACTAATATTGATTTCTCCAACTTCAAGTAACTCTTGTGTGAACCAGAGGACATAGGTTCAAGGTGAAGGGGAAGAGATTTAATAGGAATCTGAAGGGTAACTTTTTTTCACACAAAGGGTGGAGGATGTATGGGACAAGCTGCCGGAGGAGGTAGTTGAGACTGGGACTATCCCAACATTTAAGAAACAGTTAGACAGGTACAGTACATGGATAGGACAGGTTGGGAGGGATATGGACCAAGCACAGGCTGGTTGGACTAGTGTAGCTGGGATATGTTGGCCAGTGTGGGCAAGTTGGGCCGGAGGGCCTGTTTCAACATTGTATCACCCATATAAACTACCCTCAGAAAGATAGGACTCTATTCCTTGGAGCACAGTGGGGGTGAGGGGTGACCTTATAGAGGTGTACAAAATCATGAGAGGAATAGATCGGGTAGATGCGCAGAGTCTCTTGCCCAGAGTAGGGGAACCAAGAACCAGAGGACACTGGTTCAAAGTAGTCTTGAATCTCATTGTCTGTAACTTGTTTTCATCTGGCCCAGAACTAACAATGGCCTGTTTCCTTTATCATTGTTACTTTTTTGCATATCTTTCATTTATTCTATATCACCGTCTCTCTCGATTCCCTTTCACCCGACTCTCATCTGAAGAAAGGTCTCGACCCGAAATGTCACCTATTCCTTTTCCCCAGAGATACTGTCTGACCCGCTGAGTTACTCCAGCATTTTGTGCCCGTCTTCTGTTCCAACGCTGCTCCATGTTCTATGATTAGCAGAAATGCTGTGAAATCCAGTGTGTTTCTTTAACACGGTGGCTCAGCGGTAGAGTTGCTGCCTTACAGCGCTTGCAGCGCCTTCGACCCGGGTTCGATCCCGGCTACGAGTGCTGTCTGTACGTTTGTACGTTCTCCCCGTGACCTGCTGGGTTTTCTCCGAGATCTTCGGTTTCCTCCCACACTCCAAAGACGTGCAGGTTTGTAGGTAAATTGGTTTGGTAAATGTAAAAATAGTCCCTATTGTCAATATAGTGATAGTGTTAATGTGCGGGGATCGCTGGTAAAGTGCCGACGTGGTGGGCTGAAGGGCCTGCTTGTTGCGCTGTCTCTCGAAACTAAACTAAATAAAACCAGCTGAATCGGGATCATGAATTGCCATCACACTCACCTGCAGATCGAATGGTTCTATCCCGGGGGCGTGCATCTTGACGGTGAATCCCGTATCCTGGATGACGATGACTTCCTGGTCATTCCCATCATCGGCACGAGTCTCACCCTCTCCCTTCTCGTTGTGGTCTTCTGCCTCCGTGTGGCTGTGCCCACTGTCCCCATTCACGAGTGGCATGCCTGAGGAATGGGCTGCAACAAGAGAATATCGGATGAATTAAAACAACCGGCTCTGCACGAGTCCCCGAGTCATAGGAGCAGACGATAAGACACAAAGTGCTGGAGTAACTCAGCGGACCAGGCAGCATCTCGGGGGTAAAGGGATAGGTGGCGTTTTGGGTCGAGACCCCGCATCAGACAGAGTGCCAGGAAGGGGGGGGGGGGGGGGGGGGACCTAGAGGTGTGGGAAGGTACAGAACAAAGCAGAGCCGGCACCGATGGCTCAGGAAATGTGGAGCCCACAATGGTCCATTGTTGGCAGTGGGACGTGGTGATAACAAAGGAATACAAATGGTAAAAATAGCGAGAGGACTAGGATGGAGAGAGAGGGGATGCAATTAGGCCATTTGATACATCGAGTCTATTCTCTCCCATCAAATTTGGCTGATCATTAACCCTGCACTTCCAATAACCGACATGTCACTAAGAGTAAACTAATGAGGGCAGCACAGTGGCGCAGCTGATAAAGCCCGTGCCTCATAGCGCCAGAGGCCCGTGTTCGATCCTGACCTCAGCTGCTGTCTGTGCGGAGTTTGCACGTTTTCCCCGTGACCGCACGTGGGTTTCCTCTGGGAACTCTAGTTTCCTCCCACATCCACAAAGGCGTGCAAGTTTGTAGATTAATTGGCCACTAAATTGCCCCCGATGTGTAGGTCGACATAGAACTAGTGTGAACGGGAGATCGATGGTCAGCGAGGACTCTGTGGGCCGAATGGCCTGATTCCATGCTGCATCACTAAATCAAAGGAGTGCTTTATGAACAGGTCGATTTTCTGCACAAGTAGTAACGAGGAACTGCAGGTACTGATTTATCAAAAGTGCTGGAGTAACTCAGCGGGTCAGGAAGCACCTCTGGAAAACATAGATAGGTGTCATTTCAGGTTGCAACCCTTCTTCAGACCCTGTACGTTCGGGACTGGCCAAATGAAATCTTTGTGATGTACAATTTGTGATACACATATGTATTCAATTGTACAAACCTTTTAATGTTGCTTCAGGGAAAAATTAAACTAGAGACCTCATAATATTTATCTTTTTCATCTTGGGGTGAGAACAGGGAAGGGAATACATTATCACAGACAGCTGCCTCCTTCTGTGGGATAATGAAGCAGGAGTCAATCAATGCAGAATTCACCCATGGCACAGTACCCAGTTAATTGCAACTCCAATGCTTCCTGCTAAATTATATTCATCTGTTCTCCACAACAAACGTGCACATTAACCATTTGATGATAGGGTAGCACGGTGGCGCAGCGGTAGAGTCGCTGCCTTACAGCGCCAGAGACCAGGGTTCGATCCTGACGACGGGTGCTGACTGTAGGAAGTTTGTATGTTCTCCCCATGACCTGCGTGGGTTTTCTCCGGGAGCTCTGGTTTCCTCTAACACTCCAGAGACCTACAGGTCTGCAGGCTAACTGGCTTTAGTAAAAATGGTAAATTGTTCCCCAGTGTGTAGGATAGTGTTAGTGTGCGGAGATTGCTGGTCGGTGGGCCAAAGGGCTTGTATGCAGGCAGTGTCTCTAAACTAAACTAAACTGCAAGGAACTAACTACTTATATTCATGCCTATTAATGAGACATTGAGAATGCAATTGAGCACAGACCACGTCAGACACACAGGCCACATTAACAGGTTTAATTCTGCAGAGCTTGTGGGGGGGGGGGGATCGGGGTTGTTACCATAAGACCACACAAGCAAAATTAGGCCTTTCGGCCTGTTGAGTCTGCTCTATTATTCCCTCTCAACCCCATTCCCCAGCCTTGTCCCTGTAACCTTTGTCCCCCTTATTAACCATGAACCCTTTCGATCTCCACTTAAAAAATATCCAACAACTTGTCTGTGGCAATGAATTCCACAGGTTCACCACCCTCTGGTTAATGAAATTCCTCCACATTTCCTTTCTGAAGGTACATCCTTTTATTCTGAGGCTGTGCCCTTTGGTTCTATACTCTCCCACTACTGGAAACATCCTCTCCACATCCAATCTATCTTGGCCTTTCATTGTTTCTATGAGATTCCTCCTCATCCTTGTAAACTCCAGGGAAGTCAGGCCCAGAGCCATCAAGCGCTCCTCATATGTTAACCTAAACATCGCAGACGATGACACAGCTTTACTTCTGGAGGCAATAAAGATTATTTTCCGTGTTATCTGAGCTGGCACAGTCTAAGGTATATGATTCGGTTTAAATGGTTTAAAGTGAGAGGGGGAAATATTTAATAGGAACTTGAGGGGTGACCTTTTCCACAGAAAAGGTGGTGGGCGCATGGAACGAGCTGCCGGAGGAGGTCGTTGAGGCAGGTACTATCGTGATGTTTAGACAGGTATATGGATAGGATAGGTTTATGGAGGGTTATGGGCCAAAGGTGCTCAGGGGTGGGTCTAGTTCAGGGGTGGGGAACCTGCGGCCTTCTAGGTCATTAAGTGCGGCCTTTTGAATGAATCCAAATTTTGTAGAACAAATCCATTTATTTTTATTTAAATGTTTTTGTTCGTCTTTTATTATTTTTATTTTAATCTTAAAATGAAGATATTTAAAATATCAAAGAATAAAGGAAGATTCAACAAAATAATCCTCCCCGACTGACGGACACAATTAAAACATTAGTAAGTCATGAGGGCTATTTTAACCAAATAATGTACATTTTGAAGTATATCTAATTGAAGTTTCTTGGATGCGGCCTTATTAGATCACTTAATGTGGCCTTCCAACATGAAAAGGTTCCCCACCCCTGGTCTAGTGTATATGGGGCATGGTGGCCAGTGTGGGCATGTTGGGCCGAAGGGCCTGTTTCCACGCTGTAGGACTCTATGACTGAGTTACTGGACCGGTGAGCTAGACCGATGAATGATTCTAGTTCAAATCCAACCCTGACATTTCTGCGCTATAAATGGAGCAGGAAGGGAAGTGGGGTAAAGGCCAAGATCGGATCAACACGAGCTTACTGAGGTCTTCAGGGCTATATGGCTCAACATTTGTTCGCTTTCTTATGTTAGTGCTGTGTTAAAGGCAAAACTAGGTAATTAGATCCAGTTAAAATACAACAGTACAGCACAGGAACAGCCCATTCCACCCACTATGCTTGTAATGAATATGATGCCAATACCATCTCTTAACTGATAGATTCTTGGTTCGTACAGGTGTCAGGGAAGAAGGTAGAGGAATGGGATTGAGAGGGAAAGATAGACCAACCGTGATTGAATGGCGGAGTGGACAATGCGCCCAATGGCCTCATTCTGTGCCTATTACTTATGACGATATTTCTCAACACATCTTTACAAAGTTATTCTTGCTAAAGATCGTTAGAAGTCCATCTTTCAACTTCACGCAAACATTTTAGCATCATGTGCTGAGCGAAACCAAGTCACCAGGATCTGGGACAAAATAAGGCACAGTGCCGGAGTAACTCAGCGGGTCAGCCAGCATCTCTGGATTCACATAGTCACAGAGTGATACAGTGTGGAAACACACCCTTCAGCCCAACTTACCCACACTGGCACAACAATGTCCCAGCTACACTGGTCCCACCTGCCCGCGCTTGGGCCAGTTCCCTCCAAACCTGTCCTATCCATGTACCTGTCTAATTGTTTTTTTAAACAATGGGATAGTCCCAGCCTCAACTACCTCCTCCGGCAGCTTGTTCCATACATCCCCCACCCTTTGTGTGAAAAAGTTACCCCTCAGATTCCTATTAAATCTTTTCCCCTTCACCTTGAACCTATATCCTCTGGTCCTCGATTCCCCTACTCTGGGCAAGAGACTCTGCATCCACCCGATCTATTCCTCTCATGATTTTGTACACCTCTATAAGATTCCCCTTTCATCCTCCTGCACTACATTGAATAGAGGCCCAGCCTACTCAACCTCTCCCTATAGCTCACACCCTCTAGTCCTGGCAACATCCTCATAAATCTTCTCTGAACCCTTTCAAGCTTGACAGTATCTTTCCTATAACATGGTGCCCAGAACTGAACACAATATTCTAAATGCCGTCTCACCAACGTCTTATACAAATGCAACATGACCTCCCAACTTTATTACTCAATACTCTGACTGACGAAGGCCAAAGTGCCAAAAGCCTTTTTGACCACCATCTCTGGAGGACGTGAATAGGTGACGATCTGGGTCGGGACCCTTCTTCAGTCTCAGTGGATCGTTGTGTTTCCAGTTGCTTGTCACTTGTCCCTGTCCCATTTTTACTCCAACCTGATCTCCTAAATTTATATGATAATGCTCAACACTAATGTGAAGAAGGGTCCCGACTTGAATCTTCGTCTCCAGGGATGTCGCCTGATCAGCCGAGTTACTCCAGCACTTTCTGTCTTTTTTTGTAAACCACTGTCTGCAGTTCCTCGTTCCTACCTGCGGGACAAAACAGTCACGTCTAGTTCGGTCGGGGAGTTAAGGAGGGATTCAGTCTTCCACGGGTTAAAATGTGCCATCCAAACACAAGAAAATAATTAAACGCTGTCAAATATCACACTGAATAAATCGGTGGTGGCCAGAATTACAGCTGCCAGCTTTAAGCATCAGCTGGTTTCAGCTGCACAATTAATATAATTAGCCGGCTACTCTCTACCAAGAACAGAGGGTTTATTTTGATTTGTGTAGGAAGGAACTGCAGATGCTGGTTTAAACCGAAGACAGACACAAAAAGCTGGAGCAACTCAGCGGACAGGCAGCATCTCTGGAGAGAAGGAATGGGTGGCGTTCAGGGTTTCAGACTTTATTTTGATTTGCCTTTCCATATCCACCTGGCTCGGCGTGAAGAAGTCTCTTTCTCTTGCTTCTCCTCCGTAGAGCCGTTGCGTGTTGGCTCGCCCCCTCTGCAGTGACAGGGAGTTCCGAGCAGCATGGCGGGCTCAACATTCCCGCCACTTTTCCATCTGCCTGCCTCCTCGTCCCTTTCAAGCCGCGGTCATTTGTTCGCGGCGGGGCAGAGCCCACCGGCGAATCCCGCTTTCCACCCCTTCTCGCACTCTCGGGGCGCGGAGCCACAAGGTCAAGTGCCGGCAAGGCAGCAAGCCCGTGGTTTAATGGTGAACGGCGGCACAAGCCGTCTCCGGGGGGATGATCATCGGTGGCCACCAGCTCGGCGCAAGGCTGCTTCGTCCGACCCTCTCTAGCGCCACCTTCCTGTAGAAGACCACACTCCGGGCTACAGCTCGATAATTCGCTCCACGAGCCCAGGCCGGTGATTTTCTCTCTCTCTGCCACTTCTGCCGGGTCAGCTTTTTCCAGGGGGGTCTCCTCGGAGTACGGCGTGTTGTCCTCGCCGCAGTCCGTGCACTCTGGCCTAGGATCAGCTTGCCAGACCCAAGGCGGGCAGTCGCGGTCTTCCACCTGCCCCGTGACCTCGTCAAGGGCGTGAGGGAGGCCGCCAGACTCCGGCTCGCAATCCACCAGGCGCTGCGTCTCCCTGTTCACACCACCTTCCTCCTGGACCGACGGGACTGCTTCTCCTCCAAGACCGTCCTCGAAGCCGGCAATGTCAAAAGCTGGGGATGCGCGGCGGCACTTTGGGCTGAAGCCGTGGGCTGTGGTGCTGCTCAAGATGAGGTCAGGGTAAACTTGCGAAGACTGTACCCCAGCTTGCACGGTTTTATCCGAGGTGTGGGCATGGGACGGTGGTTCTGCCTGAGGGTCGGGCAGCAGTGGTGCGCGGTCCGCGTGCGGGTGGTCTACACCCCGCGGCCTCATCAGCAACGAGTCCGTCAGGAGCTTGCAACTGGTAAAGACCCGGTTACCCATCGCAGGCCGGCCCGTCAACCGAGGGGCAATCCAGCCGTGTCACTGCTGAGGAACAGGACGAGGGGGCGAGACCGATGTGGAACGGCAAAACTGGGAACGCGAGGACAGAACGGATGAGGAACGAGACCGATGAGCAACACGACGATGGGAAGCCTGGCTGCTACAGATGTCCAAAATGAACGGGATTCAGAGTGAAACCAGCTCCCACACCGAGCTTGCGGAGCAGACTGAGATCTGAGAGAGAGCGGGGCAAAGCCTCCGGAATATTTCCAGTGGCCTAATGAAACCTCACGGCAGCTGTGACGGTCAACTCCCCACGTGCCTATGCGTGGATTTCTGGCGTGTCGATGCACATTGACTGTGGACATCAAGGACACAGGCCCCGGCCCAACATCACACTTCTTTGCAACAGGCATGTTGTGAAGATTTAAAAAAACTCTTGCTATGGCTTGTAAAACAGCCGGGTGTAAGACAGCGTTAACATCAATCTCTCCGCCCAGGAGAGAGGGGGATGCGTGCCGATTTTTGTTACCCGGAGAATCCGAGCAAGCGGAGATTCTGATGGGAATAAAGGCTGCTCTTTCAGGCAGCGTGACATCCATTACAATCAGCCTGTTCAAAGCTCTTGCTTGGCAGCAGCTGTGAGAAAGTGTCAAAGGCAGCTTCACGAGCCATCAGCTGAGGGCTACTCACTCACACCAGCGTCCACTTGCACCTACACTGAGCCTGACTGCAAGACCTGGACACATCTTCCAACTTAAACTGGAAAGGGTGCAGAGAAGATTTACGAGGATGTTGACAGGACTCGAGGGCCTGAGCTACAGGGAGAGGTTGGGCAGGCGAGTAGTTTGTTCCTTGGAGTGCAGGAGGACGAGGGGTGACCTTTGGAGGTGTATCAAATCATGAGGGGAATAGATTTTGTTTAATTTTAGAGATATTTATGAAACATGTTGTTTCCACACGGACCAGTGATCTCCGCACATTAACATTACCCTACATACACTGGGGACAATTTTACATTTACACCAAGCCAATTGACTTACAAACCTGTACATCTTTGGAGTGTGGGAGGAAACCAAAGATCTCGGAGAAAACCCACACAGGTCACGGGAAGAACGTACAAACTCCGCACAGACAGCACCCGTAGTCAGGATCGAGGAGCTGTAAGGCAGTGGCTCTACCTCTGCGCCAATGTGCCACCATTGGAAGTTGCAAAGGGTGCAGAGAAGATTTACGAGGTTGTTGCCAGGACTCGAGGGCCTGAGCTATCGGGAGAAGTTGGGCAGGCCAGGACTTTATTCCTTGCAGCCACTCATGAGGGGGATAGTTTTAGTTTAATTTTTAGGGATACAATGTGGACACCAGCCCTTTGGCCTACTGAGTCCAACCAACGCCAACCAACAAACAGCTCTACACCAGTTCTATCCTACACACACCAAGGACAATTTACAGAAGGTAATTAACCTATAAACCTGCACGTCTTTTGGAAAGTGGGAGGAAACCAGAGCACCTGGAGAAAACCCATGCAGTCACAGGGGGAATGTACAAACTCCGTAGCGACAGCACTCGTAGTCAGGATGGAACCCAGGCCTCTGGCACTGTGAGGCAGCATTCTGCTGTTGCGCTACTGTGCTGTCCGGTGAATAAGATGAATGCTCAGAGTTTTTCACGTGAATCAAAAACCAGAGGGCATAGGTTCAAGGTGAGAGGGGCAAGATTTAACACGAACCCGAGAGGCAACTATATCAATTGGATCTATGGAACGAGCTGCCGGAGGAGGTAGTTGAGGCAGGTATTATAACAACATTTCAAAGAGACTTGGACAGGAAAGGTTTAGAGGCATATGGGCCAAACATAGGCAAATGGGTCGAGTTTAGATGGGGGACCTTGGTCAGCATGATCGAGTTGGGCCGAAGGGCCTGTTTCGTACTGAATGACTCTTTGACTCTAATACAATAAATAGGGGAACATTTGCATCCAGCCTGGCTTGAGTTCAACAAATCAGTCGTAGAAACAGAAAACGGGCAAATAATCTCACGTCTGAAAAACTCAAAATAGTCCAAAAACATGGAGGCAGAAGTCTCCCTTTTAAATAATTGAAAAAAATGCTTTTTCAGGAATCAACTATTTTTGGAAAGCCATTAACTAAATGCTGTCTGACCCCCCTGGGTTGCTCCAGCTTTTTGTGTCTGTCTTCGGTTTAAACCAGCATCTGCAGTTCCTCCCTACACATTAACTAAATGCAATTGACTTTGTGCAGGTCAAGCTAAAAAGGTTATGGTATAAAATCAAGGAGCCCAAAATGGATGAAGCTCCAAGGATCAACAACTTAATGAAAAGATTAACAAGGCACAGTAATCAACAGCCACATGTCAGTGCATCCATGTTTGGACTCGCTACCATGGCCAAGTGTGTTAGAAGAAGGATCCCAACCTGAAACGTCACCTATCCATGTTCTCCAGACATGCTGCCCGACCCGCTGACTGACTCCAGCACTTTGTGTCTTAATTAGTTTAGTTTGGAGTAGGGACAATTGACATCTATACCAAGCCAATTAACCTATAAACCTGTACATCTTTGGAGTGTGGAAGGGAACTGCAGATCCCAGAGTAAACCCACTCGGTCACAGGGAGAACGTACAAACTCCGTACAGACAAGCACCCACAATCAGGATCAAACCCGGGTCTCGGGCGCTGTGAGGCAACAACTCTACTGTTGGCCACCGTGCCACACTATCTTTGGCAAAATTATCTTTGAATGTGTGAAAAATGGATACAAGGCGACTGCAAAGCGATATTAGGCTGTTGCTGAGGGTCAAAGGAACGAAAATATGTAATGAACTTTCAGGTCTGGTGCAATCTTGATTGGAAAAAACAAATAAAATGATGACACTCAGTACCAAACATTGATATGGTACAAAGTGCTGGAGTAACTCAGCGGGTCAGGCAACATCGGGGCATATGGATAGGTGACGTTTCGGGTCGGAACCTTTCTTCATACAGACATGGAGAGGTGATTATTTTTAATTTCAGATTTCAGATTGATATTCCATTTCTCTTCCTATGGTCCCGTCCTAACCTGAAACATCGTCTTTCCATGTTCTCCAGAGATGCTTCCTGACCCGTTGAGTTACTCCAGCACTTTGTGTCTTCTTTTCTGCAAACCAATATCTGCAGTTCCTTTTCACGCTGGATCTCCAAACTGAACTAAATAAGTGGACGCAAAGTGCTGGAGTCACTCAGCGGGTCAGGCAGCATCTCTTGGAGAACATGGATAGGTGACGTTTTCGGGTCGGGACCTTCCTTTAGACCTGACCCATCTCCTGTCCATGTTCTTCAGAGAAGCTGCCTGACCTGCTGAGTTACTCCAGCACTTTGTGCCTTTTTTTTTGTAGATCTGCAGTTCCTTGTGCCTCCATTAATATTGTACAGATCTGCAACTTGGTCTATCATCTATCATTGCGGGGAGATAAGAGGTCAGAATACAAATTTCTAGTTAATCTTTACAAAGTAGTTCAGCCTGCGTTAGGTGTGAATTAAGGTCGAAGTCCTTTGTCTCTTCCTTCCAGCCAGAAACAGCCAGATTTATTTTCCTCATACCACAAACGCAGCTGAGAACAGCTAACCTCTCCCTCTCGGGAAAACGTAACAAGTGCCAACGAGGACTGGAAATTAAATTCAGTCCCCTTAACCTAGCAAACTGCGCATAGAGTGCCTAGCACACTGCCACCCTCTGCTCACTGAATGCCACACAGATATTTCTCCAGCCTCCCCTCTGAGAGACATAAGATTGTCCCTATAACAACAACCAGATCATTTTCTTTAAATGGCCTGTGATCTATTAGTCACGTAATGGCAGGCAAAACAAATCTTTGAACGCCGCCGAACCAAAAACAAGGTCAGGATCGTTTAACATAACAACGTTCATGTGAATGGGGGCGAGGATTGGTATTTAAACCACAAAAAATATGTATTTGAACAAATATGGGGCATGAAATTCATTCCAATGGATGAATTCTTACATTTGAGACACCCGATAGAAGTATGTGGAACCAGGAACTTGAGGGGAACTCTGGTAGAATGATATTAAATTGTGAGAGGCACGGTGGCGCAGCGGTAGAGTTGCTGCTGTACAGCCCCAGAGGTCCGGGTTCAATCCTGACTACGGGTGCTGTGTGTACAGAGTTTGTACGTTCTTCCTGTGACTGCGTTGGTTTTCTCTGGCTGCTCCAATTGTCCCCAGTGTGTGAGATAGTGCTGGTGTCTGGGGTGATCGCTGGTCAAGGAGGACCTGGTGGGCCAAGGGGCCTGTTTCCATGCTGTATCTTTAAATCATAAAAGCCCTGTCTCACGGTGCAAGTTCATTCCAAGAGCTCTCCCGAGTTTAAAAAAAATCAAACGTGGTAAGCACGGAGAATAGCGGGTACGTCGGAGCTCGGGGACGTCTCTTAGCGCCAACGGCAGGTAATCTAGAAGACTCGCTAAAGGCAGGTAAGCTCGGGAAGACTCGTGAAGATTTTTCACCATGTTGAAAAATGTCCACGAGAGCCCCGAGTACCGACGAGTGGCCATTACCGTAAATGTCCGAGTTCGAATCAGGGCAAACTCGGGAGAATTCTTGGAATGAACTCGTACCGTGGGACAGGGGTTTTAAGTGTTATCCTGCAGATAAACACAAAATGCTGGAGCAACTCAGCGGGACAGGCATCATCTCTGGAGAGAATGGGTGATGTTTCGGGTCAAGACCCTTCTTTGGACTGTTCTCAACCCGAAACGTCACCCATTCCTTCTCTCCAGAGATGCTGCCCGTCCCGCTGAGTTACTCCAAGAACCAGGAGTTACTCCAGCCACTTTTGTGTCTATCTTCGATTTAAACCAGCATCTGCAGTTCCTTCCTGCACACAAAGACATCCCTCCTCTTTCTCACCTTCATGTAGAAGCATTTGTCTCTCTCAACCCATTATCTCCCCCTCACCTTCCTGTAGAGGTATTTTCCCCCTCTCTTCAGGGCCCCTGAATTGCAACGGTCACCCGTGCCTGATGCACTGATTTGTGGCCTTGTCCCTGTACAGGTTCTGCCTGCACACACAGATTTATGCACCTTTATGCAACCTCAATACATCTACCCCCTCACGTCAGAATGTATTTTAAAATACCCAATAACATCAACATCAGTAAAGTTGGATATATTCTGGAATCAGCACTCACAATCCCGCTCAAGAGAATCGGAACACAATGATAAATGAGCTTTGTACATTTAAAATGCAAGCACCAAAATGAATATCTATGCATTGGCAACTCCAAATTCAATAAAATTACATTCACAGAGCTACTTCCTGAGGAGACTGAAGGAATTTGCTCTGTCTTCCATGACACTTAGAAACTTCCACAGATGCACCATAGAAAGCATACTGATAGATTCTTGATTAGTACGGTTTATTCATTTAGTTTATCCTTCTTAAATGGGACATCATTTATTTATGATTTATCACTAACCAGTTGATTAGTTCGGGTGTCAGGGGGTTGTGTGGAGAAGGCAGGAGAATGGGGTTGAGAGGGAAAGATGGATCAGCCATGGTTGAATGGCGGAGTAGACTTGATGGGCTGAATGGCCTAATTCTGCTCCTGGAGCCTAAGAAGTTCTATGGAAGATAAAGAGCGAGGGAATTTTAGGATGTTGGTCCTTGGCAGCTTAAGGCTTGGCCATAAATTACGTTTTAATTTATTTTTATTAGGAGTAATTGTACAAGGATAAGACGATCGGCATAACAATGATACAATTATTGTACAGCGTCATTTTTAACCTTATAACCAAAATTTTAAAAAAAAGGAAAACAAGGAAAGAAGGAAAAAAATAATGAAGAAATAAAGTAGAAATAAAGGCCATAAATTAAACTCAGGGTTGAGCAGGAGGCCAGAATGGCAGGATTGCAAAGATAGCGGACAGTTAACGGGCGAGAAGAGATTTTGGAGATAGGAAGGAGGCAAATTTATGGAGCAAATTAGAATTTATGCTCCTGTCCTTGTCCTACCTAGTGACCACTGAGGGGATTATTTTTTTTTAAGTTGATACAAGGTTTTATTTGCAGAGTGAAAGAGAGCAAATGAAAGCAAATGGGTGTTACACACTGGTCACCTGACGATAGTGTCCTTGAACCATTACGGGAGCAGCAAGGCCGATTCAAGGTTATCACAAACCTAATATATGATGAAAGGCAAAGCCCAGCTTGCTTTCTTTGGGAAGAAAAGGAGAGAATGAGATGCGATCTCTTCCAAAGATCGCAGGGGAATTCACAAATATCTGATCACCGTAAAAGGCTAAATATTAATGACTAATTAAAATGGCGATGTACAACAGTACGTCTGGTAGCAAGGAACTGCAGATGCTGGTTTAAACCGAAGATAGGCACAAAGAGGTTACGAGGTTAATTCCCGGGATGGCGGGACTGGCGTATGTTGTAAGAATGGAGCGACTGGACTTGAAAACACTTGAATTTAGAAGGATGAGAGGGTATCTTATTGAAACATACAAGATTAAGGGATTGGACACCCTAGAGGCAGGAAACATGTTCCCAATGTAGGGGGAGTCCAGAACCAGGGGCCACAGTTTAAGATCAAGGGTTAGGCCATTTCGAACAGAGATGAGGAAAAGCTTTTTCACCCAGAGTTGTGAATCTGTGGAATTCTCTGCCTCAGAAGGCAGTGGAGGACAATTCTCTGGATGTTTTCTAGGGAGAGTTAGATAGAGCTCTTAAAGATAGCAGAGTCAAGGGATATGGGGAAAAGGCAGGAACGGGGTACTGATTGTGGATGATCAGCCATGATCACAGTGAATGGCGGTGCTGGCTCAAAGGGCTGAATGGCCTACACTTGCACGTATTATCTTTTGTCTATTGTCTAAAAAGCTGGAGTAACTCAGTGGGACAAGCAGGATCTCTGGTGAGCAGGGATCGGTGACGTTTCAGGTCGAGATCCTTCTTCAGACTGAAGCAGGTGCTGTAAACATTAGCAGAATATAAAATGCTGGAGGAATTCAGGGGGTCAGGCAGCATCTGTGGAGGGAATGGGCAGACGACATCTCGAGTCGGGATGCTTCCTCAAATCTTTCCGAAATGTCATCAGTCCATTTCATAAGTTCATACGTTTTAGGAACAGAATTAGGCCATTCGGCCCATCGAGTACTCTGCCATTCAGTCATGGCTGATCTATCTTTCCCTCTTAAACCCCATTCTCCTGCCTTCTCCCCATAACCCCTGACTAATCATGTGCCTCCACAGATGCTGTCTGACCACCCGCCCCCCCCCACCCCCACATCCCACAGTCGGGTGGGTTTGTAGGTTAATTCACCCGCTGTAAATTACCCTGAGGGTAATGTGGAAGTGGAATAACATAGAACTAGTTTGAACGGGTGATCGATGGTCGGTGGGACTCGGTGGGACGAAGAGCCTGTTTCCATGCTATATATCTCTCAAAGTAAAAGTAAAACAAACTCTTCCTGAAGAAGAAAAGTAGATTGAGAATGTGCAGAGAATTATCAGACCAAGTGAAAAATGTACAACTGTGAAACTGTGGCACGATGGTATCGCGGCAGAGTTGCTGCCTTACGATGCCAGAGACCTGGGTTCGATCCCGACTAGGGGTACTGTCTGTACGGAGTTTGTATGCTGTGACCCGTGTGGGTTTACTCCGGCAGCTCCAAAGACATGTGGGCTTGTAGGCTAATTGGCTTGTTAACAATTGTAAATTGTCCCTCGTGTGTGGTAGGACAGTGTTAGTGTGGGGACCGCTGGTTGGCGCAAACTCTGTGCGCCAAAGCGCCTGTTTCCGCGCTGTACCTCTAAAACTAAAAACGATATGAAATGTAGCTGATCAACTAATCATCCTAGAACCGTAATTGTGATGTAATTAATGAGCTGGATGTTGTGTTAGGGTTTCGATTATCTGACAAACACAAGTGCCATCAAGATGATGGCTGAACTCACATAATAATCTACTCAAAGTTATGAAAAGAACCTTATTAATGCAACAACTGAAGAGGTCATGTCGCAGTTGTATAAGACATTGGTGAGACCGCATTTAGAGTATTGCGTTCAGTTCTGGGCACCGTGTTATAGGAAAGATGTTGTCAAGCTGGAAAGGGTACAGAGAAGATTTCTGAGGATGTTGCCAGAACTAGAGGGTCTGAGGTATAGGGCGAGGTTGAGTAGGCTGGGACTATTCCTTGGAGCGGAGGAGGATGAGGGTTAATCTTATAGAGGTGTATAAAATCATGAGATGAATAGATCAGGTAGATGCACAGAGTAGGTGAATCGAGGACCAGAGGTGAATCGAGGTGAATCGAGGACCCCTTCAACTTAAGTTTGGTTTAAGTTGAAGGGGAAAAGATTTAATTGGAATCTGAGGGGTTACCTTTCCACACAAAGGGTGGGTGGTGGGTGTATGGAACAAGCTGCCAGAGGAGGTAGTTGAGGCTGGGACTATCCCAATGTTTAAGAAACAGTTAGCAGGTACATGGATAGGACAGGTTCGGAGGGATATGGACCAAGTGCAGGCAGGTGCGATTAGTGTAGCTGGGACATGTTGGCCGGTGTGGGCAAGTTGGGCCGAAGGGCCTGTTTCCACACTGTATCACTCTATCATCTATGACTCCAGGTGATGCATCAGATTCACTCATACCTTTAAAGTGGACAAGCCAGGTACATTAGGTGAAACTTGCACTGAATGTTCATTGAATAGAGTGACAAAGTGATTAGTGATTAGTGATCAGTTGAATTTATAACACTGTTATAACGTAAATAATTAACCAATTACATAAATCTGTACAAGTAATTATTTGAATTGTGAGATGTGGTATAGAATATATGTTTGTACAAAGAATACATTTAAGTGCTTATTTGTATCAAGTATGCACTTTCAGAATTATTTATTTCAATAAAAAATGACAGGGACACAAAGGAATTGAGTAACAATGTATTGGACCACATCCGAATTAGAGGTAGTGCTGGCAAATAGAATTTGAATCTGCCAAGTGTGTTTCCCTAAAGTCAAACTAGGGCAGGACTTACACAAGAAACACCTTTGAGAATGTTGCAGAGCAGAAAGATCTACTGGGATGGGTAGAAACTGAAGATAGGCACAAAATGCTGGGAGTAACTCAGAGGGACAGGCAGCACCTCTACAGGGAAGGAATGGGTGGCGTTTCGGGTCGAGACCCTTCTTCAGACACACGGTTCCCTGAAAGTGACCCCACAGGTGATGTAGAAGGTGTTTGACATACTGACCTTCAACAGAGAAGGATGCGAGTACAGGAGTTGTAACTATAATGTACAGGTGCAGAATTGGCACATCCGGCGTGCTCCACCATTTGATCGTGGCTAATCGATCTTTCCCTCTCAATCCCGTTCTCCTGCCGTCTCCCCGTAACTTTTGATGCCTTTACTAATCAAGAACCTATCAACCTTCATTACCACTGGGTTATAAGCTGCCTAAACGAAATATGTGATGCTGTTCCTCCAATTTGTGTTTAGCCTCACTCTGACAATGGAGGAGGCCTAGGACAGAAAGGTCAATAAACAATAGGTGCAGGAGTAGGCCATTCGGCCCTGCGAGCCAGCACTGACATTCAATGTGATCATGGCTGATCATCCCCAATCAGTACCCCGTTCCTGCCTTCTCCCCATATCCCCTGACTCCGCTATTTTTAAGAGCCCTATCTAGCTCTCTCTTGAAAGCATCCAGAGAACCTGCCTCCACCGCCCTCTGAGGCAGTGAATTCCACAGACTCACCACTCTTCGTGAGAAAAAGTGTTTCCTCGTCTCCATTCTAAATGGCTTACTCCTTATTCTTAAACTGTGGCCCCTGGTGCTTGACTCCCCCAACATCGGGAACATGTGTCCTGCCTCTAGCGTGTCCAAACCCTTAACAATCATATATGTTTCAATGAGATGCCCTCTCATCCTTCTAGACTCCAGAGTATACAAGCCCAGCTGCTCCATTCTCTCAGCATATGACAGTCCCCGCCATCCCGGGAATTAACCTTGTGAACCTACGGTGCACTCCCAGTGTGGGAATGGGAAGGGGAATTACGGTGTTTGGCAACCGGGAGATCAGGTAGGTCCAGGCAGACAGAATAATACACTTGGTTGTGGGTGCAACACAATTAGATTTTGTGAAGATAGACTTGTGTTGTCCACATGACTAGCAAGAAGCAGGCCTCAATATTCCTTTCACTACTTTGTACCAATGAGTGGGAAAACCACCAGACAGATTGAGTTTTAGAGTTTATAGTTTTATTGTTACACTACACGTTCGAGAACCAGAGGACACAGGTTTACGGTGAAGGAGGAAAGATTTAATAGGAATCAGAGGTGAAACCTCTTTTCACACAAAGGGTGGTGGGTGTTTGGAACGAGCTGCCAGAGGAGGTAGTTGAGGCAGGGACTATCGCAACATTTAGACAGGTACATAGATCGGACAGGTTTAGAAGGATATGGGGCCAAACACAGGCAGGTTGGACTAGTGTAGCTGGGGCATGTGGGTCGGTTGGGCCAAAGGGTCTGTCTCCACGCTGCACGACTCCATTAATGTGGCTATCTGTATTTTATGTTATATTGTAAACTTCTTCATTCAAATTAATGGGGAAAAAGGGATGTGGTAATCTGACTGCCTTAAAGATCAATGGTATCGATAAATGACTTCAGAACCATAAAGAATCTTTCATAAAAGGTACATACTTTCACTCAAACCCTCAATGCAAAACAATCTCAAAGAGTCATCCAGCACACAACCAGGCTGTTCAGCCAACTTGCCCATGGTGACTTTAAGATGCCCCGCCAAAGCCAGACACATTTACTCATATACTCATACACCAGACACATATAAAGAGGGTAGTTAATCCGTAGAACCTATTGCCACAGAGGGCTGTGGAGGCCACGTCAGTGGATATTTCTAAGGCAGAGATAGACAAATTTGTGATTAGAACGGTGTCAAGGGTTATGGGGAGAAGGTGGGAAAATGGGATTAGGGGATCAGACATGATTGAATGGCGGGGTAGACTTGATGGGCCGATTGGCCTAATCCTACTCCTATAACTTGTGAACATTTCTCCACATTTAGCCCTTATCTGTCTTAATATTTCATAACCATGTACTTGTCCAAGTGTCTTTTAAATGTTGTTATAGTGCCTGCCTAAACTACCTCCTCTGGCAGCTCGTTCCATACACCCACTTAACCTCTGAGTGGAAAAAGTTGTCCCTCAAGTTCCAATTAAATGTTGTCCCTCTCCCAATAAACCTATGTTCGCTGGCTCCCGATTCCCCTAGTCTGGGTAAAAGACTCTGTGCCTAACCCTATCCATTCTCCTCATGATTTTATACACTTTTATATGATCACCCCTCAGCCGCCTGTGCTTCAAGGAATAAAGTCCTAGCCTGCCCAACCTTCCCCTGTAGTTGAGGCTCTTGATTCCTGGCAGAATCCTCGTAAATCTTCTCTGCGCTTCTTTTCAGATTAATATCATGCTTTCTATTTCAGTGACCAAAACTCCAAACGCAGCCTCAAAAATGTCTTCTACTCGTAAATGACATGCATTTTACATCAACCCCCAATTTTCCGGCACCCTTGGTTCCAGAGCCTTGCCGGATTATCCGTTTTGCCGGACCACGGCCTCTGAGAGGAGTCCAACGGTACTGGGACAGTTGGCCTAGGCCGCTGAGGAGCCGAGATACCGGCCCGCAAAGCCGGCCTCGGAAGTCAGCTATGGGAACGGATCTGCTGCCTCTGGCAGGGCCGGATTTCCAGATCCCTGGCCACACGGCGCAAATTCAACCCGCCGATCGACCGCGGAAGTCCCAATGAGGTAGAGATGGGCTGCCTCTCCCGGCCTAGGCACCGCATTTTCGAGGGGGCCTTCCGGGGTGAGGCGCCGATTTAAAGTGCATTCTCGGAATTTTGACCGGATTAAATGAGCTGCCGGGCCACCGAATGCCGGAAAATGGACATGGTTTATATAAAGTTTAACACGGAACATTCAACTGCCCTCTTAAGCCCTTATGGGATAGAATAACCATTTAATGCGTATGCACCATCTGCTTTTCAGGTACGACTTTAAGCATGGTGTCACTTCATTAGAAGCAATTATAATTCTACATTGTGGTACCAAGACTGGAAATGGAACTTCATTTTTTGTTAGGTTGATTAATGGATCAATTGGGGTTTAGGGGTGGGGGTGGGGAGGGAGAGGGTGGCAACCAGGTTCAGTGGACACATTTATCCAGGATTCCCCTTTCAGATTGCAAGCCAGAGGCCTTGGGTATACAGAGGGAGGTCAGCATGAGTCTCAGCATAGATTTCAGCCATCCATCCTCCCTAGAGTCCTAGAGTACACACAGGTCTACTGTGAGCAACACCTGCACTTCTTGTGAGGAGATCTACCAATTTAACCCCCTCCCCTTTCTCCCCTCAACCCCCCCCCCCCCCTTTCCCTGTACCCCACCTGGACTCGCACCCATTTCTCCCCTCCCTCTCCCCTTCCACGTACATTCCTTCCTCTGGCTTCACAATTCACAACTCTTCAATCCTTTTGTCTCGCACCTTTTTCTTTTCATCTCTGGCCTCTGTCCACCATCTCCCTATTGAACACCTACCCTCACCTGTGTTTACCTATAATCTGTCCCTCCTCGCTTCCAGTTTTTCTCTCCCCCCCCCCCCCCCCACCACCACACACACACACAAACAGTCTGAAGAAGGGTCCCTACCCAAAACGTCACCTATCCATGTTCTCCAGGGATGCGGCCTTACCCTCTGAATTACTCCAGTACTTTGTGACTTTTTTTTGTAAACCACCATCTGCAGTTCCTTGTGTCTCCACAGTTTCCTGCCCTCCCCATCCACCTACATTCCTTCCTCTGGCTTCACAATTCGCAACTCTTCACCTCTGCATGTTTATTTTAGTTTAGAGATACACCATGGAAAATGGCCTTTTGGCCCATCAACAATCACCTGTACACTAGTTCTGGGTTTTGCCTTAACATGTGGTATGAAGGGCTGCCTCACTCACTGAACGACAGGCAGCCCTCCAGTCCACACGACCTAAATATTGTCCACTATCTTTACATTATCCAGTGCAAATGTGTCTTCACACCATTGATAGGCAAAATGAAACATAAAGATTTCTGCTATTTTCATGACACGGTGGTGCAGCGGTAGAGTTATAGCACCAGAGACCTGGGTTCGATCCCGACTATGGGTGCTGTCTATACAGAGTTTGTATGTTCTCCTCGTGGGTTTTCTCTGGAATCTCAGGTTTCCCCCCACATTCCTAAGACGTGCAGGTTTGTAGGTTAATTGACTTGGTATAATTGTAAATTGGCCCTAGTGTGTGTAGGATAGTGTAAGTGTGCAGGTATTGCTTGTCGGCGCGGTATGAGTGGGCCGAAAGGCCTGTTTCCGCGCTGTATCTCTAAACTACACAACATGAGGCCACTGCGTCACATCTTTCTAAACCCTCCCTTTCCATCTTCTGTAGAGTTTGCTCTCTCCACAACTCCTTGGTTCACTCATCTCTTCACACCGAAAACACCCGCTGAGCTCCTCCAGCTTTTTTTTTGCTCAAGATTCCAGGCGGGCCATAGGGTCAGATTCCACGCTGTTTCTCTATGCTAAACACCCGCAGTCTCTTATGACCTCGAAAATAAAAATGTGTTTAGGATCAAGTTCAGGTTGGGGGGGTTCTTCAAACCCTCTGCAGCACAGTGGCGCCAGAGACCCGGGATCAATCCCGACTATGGGTGCTGTCTGAAAGGAGTTTGCATGTTCCCGCCGTGACTGCGTGGTTTTTCTCCGAGTGTTCCGGTTTCCTCCCACACTCCAAAGACGTACAGGTTTATAGGTTGATTGGCATTGGTAAAAAAGTAAATTGTCTCTCGTGTGTAGGATAGTGCTAGTGTATGGGATGATCGCTGGTCGGCGGGGACTTGCTGGGCCAAAGTGTACATTTCCGTGCTGTATCCCTAAACTAGTCTAAGCTTGACCTTCCGGGGCAGAGCTGCCACAAGCCTGGCACTGGTGGCATCCAACTCCAGCCCATGAAGGGCAGGAGCCAGGAGTCACCGCCCATGTTGGGTCAAGGGCAGACAAAAATGCTGGAGAAACTCAGCAGGTGAGGCAGCATCTATGGAAATAGGCAACGTTTTGCCTGATTTTCCAGCATCCGCTTTCCTTCTTAAACATTGGGTCAAGGGCTGACAGGAAGGGGGAGGCAGGGTGATATTCTAACAGGGAAGAGCATCTGAGCCATATAATAACTGGGAGGGGATAGTTTGGTCATAAACTGATTGGAAAGGGGAAGTTGAGTTATATAAAAGGACACAAAATGCTGGTGTACTTCAGCAGGTCAGGCAACATCCCTGGAGAACATGGATAGGCAACATTTCGGGTCGGGACCCTTCTTCAGTCTGGCCCTTCGTCCCGACCTTAAACGTCACCTATCCATGTTCTCCAGAGATGCTGCCTGACCCGCTGAGTTGAGAATTTAGAGATACAGCATGGAAACCGGCCCTTCGGTCCACACTGACCAATCATCACCCATTTACACTAGTTCTATGCTATCCCATCCTACACACTAGGTGCAATGTACAGAGGCCAATTTGCCTACAAATCTGCACATTTTTGGATAGTGATGAGACACTGGAGAAAACCCAGGCAGTTCACAGGGAGAACGTACAAACTCCGTACAGACAGCACCCGTAGTCAGGATCGAACCCGGGTCTCTGGCGCTGCAAGGCAGAAACTCTACCGCTGCGCCACCGTGCCTCTCATAATTTAATATAATTCTACCAGTTCTTCCCGCAACTTCCAGCATTCCATACACTTCTATCAGGTGTCAAATATAAGAATTCATCCATCGTACAATGAATTTCATGCACCGCATTTGTTCAAACCCACGCAGTCACAAGGGAGAACGTACAAACTCCATACAGACAGCACCCGTAGTCAGCATCGAACCCGGGTTTCTGGCGCTGTGAGGCAACGTCTCAAACCAGTACTTTGTGTCCTTTGGTGTAAACCAGCATCTAGATTTCTCTGCCGCTACACAATTGGGTTATATAATTACAGGGAGGAGGCACTCGGGTTAGAGACTGATGTGGAGGGAGTAAAAGAGTCAGGAGGTGATGGGGTGGGCTGGGTCAGGGGCCTACAGACAGGTGTAGACAGCACATAAGGAGAGGCAGCTGGGGCTTACACCGATGGGGAAGGGGAGGTAGGGTCAGGGGGCAGCTGCTCCAAGGGCAGGCGGGGAGGGGGCAGCTGGCACAGGTGCCCCACAGAGAGAGGGAGAGAGCAGCTGGGTCATAAACCTGCAGGAGGGTGGGAAGATGGGTCACATTGTGATGGGGGGGGGGGGGGGGGGGGGAATGGGGGGTAATTGGGTCAGGGGAAGAATAAGCCAACAGGTGAGGGGGGCAGCTATGACTGGGGCCCAGAGGAAGGGGGGAGTTGGGTCACATTCCAGGAATGAGTGGGTTAGCATATGACGATCGTTTGATGGCTCTGGGCCTCTACTCGATGGAGTTTAGAAGGTTGAGGGGGAACCTCATTGACAGAGTGGATGTGGAAAGGATGCTTCCACTGGTGGGAGAGTCTAGGACCAGAGGTCATAGCCTCAGAATTAAAGGGCACCCTTTTAGAAAGGAGGCGAGGAAGAACTTCTTTAGTCAGAGGGAAGCTAATCTGTGGAGACCGTCAGTGTATACTTTTAAGGCAGGGATAGACAGATTTTTGATTAGAACAGGTGTCAAGGGCATGAAAATGGGATTAGGAGGCAGAGATCATACATGATTCATTGGCGGAGTAGACTCGATGGGGCGAATGGCCTAATTCAGCTTCTATAACTTGTGAACAAGTAGGGAGGGAGGCTGCTGGGTCATAGACTGGGTCATAGACTCCAGAAGCAGCCACGGAAAGGGGAGTAGTCTGATCATATGGGGAGGGGAGTAGTTTGGGTTGGGGAGGGGGCAGTTACTTCAGGGGATAGTTCGACAGTAATCCGATGGGAAAGGTGCACAGCTGGGACCGGAGCCCAAAGGGGAGGGGGAGGCGGTCATGCCATATTCCTGGAGGGGGAGGGGGCAGTCACATCCTACACTGGCAGGGAGCGGGTAGTTGGGTCGTATTTTTACAGGGGACAGGGTAGCCAAGACATACACTGGCAGGGAGGGGTTAGTTTGGTCGGGGGGGGGGGGGGGGGGGTAGCTGCTTCATGGGGGTCGTAGCATCATACATTGGCAGGGAAGGGGTGGATGGGATGGGCCCACAGGGAGAGGGGTAAGTTGGGTCAGTTGGGTCTTATTGTGACGGGGAGGGGGTAGTTGGGTTATATTGTCACAGGGAGGGGTAGATAGGTTCATATTGCTACATGGAGCAGTGGAAGGATTATGTATGTGTAGGAATGAACTGCAGATGCTGGTTTAAATCGAAGGCAGACACAAAAAAGCTGGAGAAACTCCGCGGGACGGGCAGCATCTCTGGAGAGAAGGAATGGGTGACGTTTCAGGTCGAGACCCTTCTTCAGGGAGTAGGGTTATATTGTCACAAGGAGGGGGGATATAGTTTATATTGATAGAGAGGGAGGAGGAGATGGAGTTATACTATCACAGGGAGGGAGGGGATAGTTGGTACAGGACCCCACAGGGGAGGGGTGAGATGGGTTTATATTGTCACAGGGAGAGGGTGGTTGTGTTATATTGTTATAGAGGGGGAGATAGGTTTATATTGACACAGGGAGGGAGAGATAGGTTTATATTGACTCAGGGAGGGAGAGGTGGGTTTATAATGTTCTAGAAGGAGGGGGTAGTTGTGTTATAATGTTCTAGAGAGGGAGATAGGTTTATATTGACTCAGGGGAGTTTATAATGTTCTAGAGAGGTGGGTTTATAATGTTCTAGAAGGAGGGGGTTTATAGTTGTGTTATAATGTTCTAGAAGGAGGAGGGGGTAGTTGTGTTATAATGTTCTAGAAGGAGGGGGTAGTTGTGTTATAATGTTCTAGAGAGGGAGATAGGTTTATATTGACACAGGGAGGAGAAGGTGGGTTTATATTGTTGTAGAGGGAGGGGGAGCCGGCTCTGGGCCCACTGCCCCTGTCCCGCCCCCAGCAACCGGCCTGGACGTGAAGGAGCCGCCATTCGCTTCCGGGCCGCTGTATTTAGTGGGGAGAGAAGGAGATGAGGGGTTGTGTGGAGCTGCCCGGTGGAGGGGGGAGAGGGGAGGGGGTGTCTGTACCCCGTCTCCCCGTCCCCAGGCCCGGGACCCCACGTCTCTCCCCGCTGTCCCGGACACCGGCGGTGAAGGTGACCTTCAGCCGGCGGCCTAGGGCTGGGCTGCCGCTCCCCGGCTCCGACTGACTGAGGGTGGAGTGGAGATTGACGGGGGGGGGCATGAGGGAGGTTGCCCCCTCCTCGCCTCCTCTCCCCTAGGCCGCGGCTCCAGCCCCGGCCTTTCCCCCAGGCCCGGCCCGGTAACTGAGGGGGTGTCGCGGGCTCCCGATGTCCGGCCCACAGACACACACACACCCACACAGACACACAGACATACACACACACAGACACACACACACACACAGACACACACACACACACACACAGACATAGACACACACCAGCCCCCTCCCTGCTCCACACCACCCCAAACCCATTACACCCCACCCCACACACACTCCACTCACCTCCCACCCAGACCCCTACCCTTTATCCACATTGACATTTCCCTTATCCACTTCCTAATCTCTTATAATAATCTTTCCCTTATCCCCTCCTCACCTCTTTTAAATCACCTTTACCTTATCCCCTCAACCCATTACAGTCCCCAGACATATAAACAAGGTACCCCCTCCCCACACAATACCTCTCCTTTATCCACCTCCCTCCTAACCCCCCCATTTAAATCAGGATTAACCCCCTTTAATCCTCCCCAAACCCACCTCACATCCACCTTTCTCCCCACCATAACCCACTTTTCCCCTTTACACATCTCCCTCCAAACCCTCTTTTACCCACCTCACCCCTTTCTTTATGCACCCTCCTTCCTCACCTCTACTCCTTATCCCTCTAACCTCTCATTCACCCCCTAATCCCCCTACTCTCCTTGCCCCACTAACTCCCTCTAATCACCCGACCTACCTTCCACTTTTATCTAACCCCCAACATCTCAACTGTTACCCACTACACACACCTGCAAAAGGGGGACACACCTACAAGGACTTGTCCTCCCTTCGCCCCCCACAACAAGCCACTGAATCTGTTCATCATATCTCTGACTCTGGCACTAACATTGCACTTCTGGGGTCACTGTATTTCACCAGGACACGTTGAAACGTGGAAGGAAGGTTGCAGGGTTGTGTAACCGTCTGCGGGTGGGAATGGAAACCTCGTGTGTTTTGCACGACCAAGGGTTAGGGTTATGTGTGTGTGTGTGTGTCTCCCCCATACAAGCCTTAGTTGCCCCTGTTGCACACACACACACAGAGCCCGGCCGGGGACTCGTGTACTGTGACCTTTAACTCACCCGCCTCCCGTTTAATGTCACAGCCCCTCTCGCCGCCCTCTCCGGTGTCCTCCGCCGCCGCCGGGCACGTTTCATCTGTCTTGCTCACCATTCTCCCCTCTGCTGCTCCTGGGCTGGTTGCAAGATGCTCACAGAGACAGACAGACACTATCACAGTGCAGGCTGAGCAGCGCACGGAAGCACAGCGCCGGCTCTGCTGCCAACACACGTGCTGTCAGAAGGGTTTCTCTCTCTCTCGCTTCCCCTCTCCCTCCTCTCTCTCTTTCCTCTCTCTTCTCTCCCCCCTCCCTTCCCTCTCCTCTTCCAAGGGGGGTGGGTCTGATACGGCTGGCGAGACGTCCCAACCTTGCTCCTTTCGAAACCACACTTAAAGTTTGCCCTGATCTTGAAACAAATTGTGTGCAACGCAGAATCAACAAAAAAAAACACATTTATTGAGACCTTATATATTTCTTTACAGATTGTCCGCAACTCAATATCACTCACCACCCACCAAAAAATAGATGCACATTTTTTGAGATTGTATGTGTCTTTTACAATTAAATCACCCCCCAAACAAATAATTGCACTTTGTGGAGATTTTATGTGATTTTTACAAATTGTCCGGAACTCAGTATCAATCAACCCCCGCCCCCCAAAAATTGCATATTTATGGCGACCTTGTGTAATGTTTACGAGTTGTCTGTCACTCAGTATCAATCCAGCACCTCCCCAACATTCATTTCACATTTATTGAGCCATTATGTATTTTTTTCAAATATTCTGAAATACAGTATCAATTAGCACCTCCCAAAATAAAATAATTTTACATTTATTGAGAACTTATGTAATTTCCACAAAATGTCTGCAATGCAGTATCAATTAACTTTGTTTTAAACTCCTTGTAAAAATAATTTCATATTTATTGAGACCTTAGTGTTGGCAATTAACAAATTGTCAGTATTAATCACCACCCCTCAAAAACATAATTGCACATTTATTGAGATTTTATGTAATTTTTACAAATTTTCTGTAACTCAGTATCATTCACCACCCCCCATATAAATATTTGCACACTTATTGAGACCTTGTGTATTGTTCACAAATTGTATTAACCACCCTCTCCCCCACAAAACGAATTTCACATTTATCGAAACCTTATATAATTTCAGCAAATTTACAAACCAATTATATGAATGCACAAATACCACTATAACCAAACAAATCTTTGCAAGTCTTTTGAGATCTTATGCTTAATTTTTCCAAATATATTGTGTGCATTGCACAATCAAATGCCAATCCCCAAATAAGTTATTGCGACCTTCTATACAATTTTTCCAAATAAATTATATGCTCCACAATATCAAACACCACAACAAAAATAATTGTAAATTTATTGGCACCTTATGTCATTTTTCTAAACAAACAAATTGCGTGCAACGCACAATCAAATATCACTCCCCATCAAAGAAAGAACCATTGCATATTTATTAAGACGTCATAGCATAATTTTTCCAAACAATTATTTTGGAAATCTAACAATTATTTTGTTTCCTCCCACATCCCAAAGGCGTGCAGGTTTTGAGGTTAAATGGCCTCTGTAAAATTACCCCTGGTGTGTGGGAGTGGATACAAAAGTGGGATAACATAGAACTAGTGTAAACGAGTGGATGGCATGGACTCGGTAGACCGAAGGGCCTGTTTCAATGCTGTATCTCCAAACTAAACCAAGATGTCACTTACTATTTTTTATTTGTGTTTCTTTTGCCCTCTGACCTTTACCAAAGTCATTGTTTTCAGCCTTGGGATAGAGTTACCAGTAAAACTGTGTACAAGGTTAAACTGTAGTGAACGGGTGCTTGATGATCGGCATTGACTGAGTGGGCTGAAGGGCCTTATTCATAGAAACATAGAAATCATGGAAAAATAGGTGCAGGAGTTGGCCATTTGGCCCTTCATCGCCATTCAATATGATCATGACTGATCATCTAAAATCAGTACCCTGTGCTGTTATCACCTAAAAACCCATTGGAAAAATATTATCCCACAACATAACATCAAATTGCAAAACAAATATCTGCTCATGTCTGATTATTGAGTGTTGACAAAGAATCGCTACTAAATTAATGTAAAATAAAGAAAGGTACAGACCCAAAATGCTGGAGTTACTCAGCGGGTCAGGCAGCATATCCGAAGAAAAGGGTCTCGACCCGAAACATCACTTATTCCTTTTCTCCATAGATGCTACCTGACCGGCTGAGTTACTCCAGCATTTTGTGTCTATCTTCAGTGTAAACCAGCATCTGCAGTTCCTTCCTTCACATGGAAAAATACTATACAGGAACAGGCCCTTCGGCCCATAATGTCTGTGTTGAACAGGATGCCAAATTAAACTAATCGTCAAGCTAAATTCTGGTGCAAAAAATTATCAGATGAATTATTTTATTTCTTCATGTTCTAATCTAAATGAAGCTTAATGTGCTTTGAAAAGAAAGAAAATTTTTTTTTTTTTCCAGAATGTGAATGCTGTTTGTAATAATGATTCCCCAGAGTGTGCAGGCACGAGGAACTGAAGAAACTGGTTTACAAAATAAGACCCAAAGTGCTTGAGTAACTCAGCAGGTCAGGCAACATTTCTGGAGAACATGGATAAACCTAGCCTATCCAAGTTCTCCAGAGATGTTGCCTGACCTGCTGAGTTAATCCAGCACTTTGAGTATTTTCCTCCAAAATATATGCTTCGAAAAGCAAATATATTTGCTTGTGTAATTTCAGACACGCATAAAGAGATGATTTCAGAGATGATTTCACCACAACTTCATATTTTTTACATTATATGCAACCATAAAATTGTCCCTTCCCCAAAAATATGGAACTCCTCCAAAACTTGTAACCTCTACCAACATTGAACGATGAGACATGCAGGCACATGGGAATACCATCACTGGCCAGTTCTCCTTCCACTCGACTTTTAGATGTAGCGGGTAGACCTCCTGCGTCAGGGTTCAATCCTGACCTTGGGCGTTGGCGGTGTGGAGTTTTCACGTTCTCCCTACGACTTCATGGATTTCCTCTGAGTGTTTTAGTTTAGTTTAGTTTAGAGATACAGCGCGGAAGCGGGCCCCTTCGGCCCACCAAGTCCGCGCCGACCAGCCATCACCCCGAACACTAGCACTATCCTACACACAAAGTACGATTAACAATGTTTACCAAAGCCAATTAGCACTAGGAGCAATTAGGTAAACCACCGCTAGTGTTTAGGGGGTGGATGAGAAAGTAGATAACATAAAATGGGTCGGCATGGACTCAGTGGGCCGAAGGGCCACCTTCCACGTTGTTTCTCTAAACTAAATGAGCAACCAAAGAAACTAAGTATTTGTCAATAATGAGTACTGGATGAAAGAAATGGCATTGGAGAGAGCAATATTATGATCATCATCTCCCGAACTGTTATTGATTGTGAAGTTGTTCGTGTAGGTTAGAGATTAGCAAATGTTTAAGAAAGGAGGGAGAGAAAAACGGAGAGCTACCAACTTGTTCAACCAACACCGATGGTCAGAGAAATTCTACAAATTACAATGAAGGATGTAACAACACAACACCTGTGGAGAGGATGTTACCACCAGTGGGAGAGTCTTGGACTAGAGGTCACAGCCTCAGAATTAAAGGACGTTCTTTTAGGAAGGAAATTAGGAGAAATTTCTTTAGTCAGAGGGCGGTGAATCTGTAGAATTCTTTGCCACAGAAGGCTGTGGAGGCCAAGTCATTGGGTATTTTTAAGGCAGAGATAGATAGATTCTTGATTTATACAGGTGTCAGAGGTTATGGGGAAAAGGCAGGAGAATGGGGTTAGGAGGGAGAGATAGATCAGCCATGATTGGATGGCGGAGTAGGCGTGGTGGGCCGAATGGCCTAATTCTACTCCTATCACTTATGACCTTATAAGAATAATAGAATTGAGCAGAGCCAGCATGGATTTATGAAATGTAAACCTCTGCTGGAGATCTTTGAAGATGTGACCAAATAACTGAAATGGGGAAAGGTATTGAAGGTAGGGTTGCTCTCTCAAAGTGTCCCATTTGCCCACATTTGGCCCACATCCCTCTAAACCTTACCTATCCATGTGGCTGTTCAAGCATCTTCTAAATGCTGTGATGGTACCTGCCTCAACTACCTCCTCTGGCAGCTCATTCCATATACTCACCACCCTCTGTGTGAAAAAGTTGCCCCTCAGGCCCCTATTAAATCTTTCCCCTTTCACGTTAAATCTATGTACCCTACTGTGGGTAACAGATTCTGTGCATCCACCCTATCTATTCCCCTCATCATTAAATACGCCTCCATATGTCCACGCCTCAACCTGGGTAATCAAACTGTGCATCTACTTCATCCATTCGCCTCATGAACAGGTCTAAAGGGCCAGACTGAGACATAAAGGGCCTGTCCCACTTTGCCGTCATTTGCGCCTCATTTACGTGTTATATGTAAAATAGGTCGACGCTTCGTGACACGTGGGGTGCGTGTGGGTGACGCACGCATGGCGTGGAATCGCATGCGGTGGTGCGCAGTATCGCGCGGCGCTCCAGGATTTTGTAGTGTAACGAAATCCTCGCACGCCACCTACGTGACGTATCGCGTACGCAGGCTGGGGCATTGGCGTCACTCGCTGGCATCCCGACGTCTCACGAGTATCGCGTGGTGATGCATGGTTACGTCACCGTGCGTCAACGTCCGTAACCATGTGTTGCCGCGCGCCGCAGGAGTATTCTAATGATGTCACGCGCACCAGGCGGCTGTGCTGACGCGTGATTTGCGCGCGACATCGCGCATCACGACGCATCGATCTATTTTACATATGACACGTAATTGAGGCGCAAATGACGGCCAAGTGTGACAGGCCCTTTAGGAACTACAGATAATGGAATCTTCAGCAAAACACAATGTGCTGGTGGAGCTCAGCAAGTCAGGCATCATTTGTGGAGGGGATGGGCAAGAGGAGAATTGTGGCGGGACCCTTCTTCAAACTGATTAATACTGAAGAAGGATCCAGACCCAAAATATGGACTGTCCATTCCCTCCACAGATGCTGCCTGACCCATTGAGTTACTCCAGTACTTGTTTTTTGTTGAAGGGCCAGTTGAGGTTTTCCAGCTCTTATTTGTTAAAAGACCCAACTTACCGATTTCCTCTTGTAGACCAACATTTAAACGCAATCTCCCAGTTACCAAAGGTTTTAACTCTCCTTCCCATACTCACACTGATCTTTCTGTCCTGGGCTCCCTCCACTGAGGCAATATGCAAATTGGAGGACCTCATATTTTGCTTGGCCAGTTTACGACGCAGTGGTATGAGATTTGATTTCTATAATTTCAAGTAACCCTTGCATTCTCCCTCTCTCTGTCCCTCCCCCACCTTTGCCGTCCTGCCAGTTCCACTGTTCACATCCATATATCTTATCGTTATCACCTCTTCCGCAGCCAACAATGGATCATTGTGGGCTCCACTTTTTCTTGGTCATCGGTGCCGGTTCCGATTTGTTCTGAACCTTTTCATGCCTCTAGTCTCATTCTCTCCCCTCTTACTCTCAAGTCCGAAGAAGGATTTCGACCCGAAACGTCACCAATTCCTTTTTTCCAGAGATGCTGCCTGTCCCGCTGAGTTACTCCAGCATTTTGTGTCTATCTTCGGCGTAAACCAGCATCTGCAGTTCCTTCCCACACAAATATTGGCCCATACTGTTTAGAAAGTGGCTTCTTGAATAAGAACCTCAGGACATGACACAGAGTTCTGCTGCTTTGATGTCTTGATGTTTCTACACAGTTGGAATGGAGCAGAAATTGAAATAGACTTTGTAGAGCAGACGGGAGAAAGGATCCACTCCATCACACTGACCTGTCCTGTAATCATGGTGAAGTGATCTCATCAGTCACCATCAGATGTGCTCAGTGGAGAAACTACAATTTATCTATTTAGCCTCACCACTGCAAAGAGAAATGGAGTAATCCCTGTTTTACTTGTATATAAATTCAGTGGGCTGTTCTATGCATTCTGCACTGTTTGATTTGGTGACCCTAAAGGGCCTGTCCCACTTTCATGACTTTTATACTCGTGGACATTTTTCATCATGCTAGAAAAACGCCCCGACCTACTTGATGCCACGAGTACCTACGACTAGCATCACGGCCTGCTAGGACCTACCTACGACCTCGTGACGACCATGCTGCGAGTATGAGTCAAGGGCAAACTCGGCACAGGTCGTGAATTAGGTCGTGAAAGTGGGACAAGCCCTTAAGGCTATCCTTGATCGGACTGGCTTTACCTTACACTGAACGTTATTCCCTTATCATGTATCTGTACACTGTGAATGGCTCGGTTGTAATCATGTATTGTCTTTCCGCTGACTGGAGAGCACGCAACAAAAGCTTTTCACTGTACCTCGGTACACGTGACAATAAACTAAACTGGAAGTTTGTGCTATGCATGACGATAGCCTGGCCGATCTGTACGCAAAATAAAGCAATTCCTTGGACCAAGAATTTTAAGGCTTCCATGTATTAGGTTTAGATTTATTACTATTGACACGTTTAGTTTAGTATAATTTAGTTTCAGTTTAGTTCAGTTTAGTTTAAAGTTACTGCGTGGAAACAGGCCATTCGGCCCACTGAGTCCCAGCCGACCAACGATCACCCTGTACACAAACACTATCCTACACACTAGGGAGAATTTACAATTCTTCCCAAAGCCAATTATCGTACAAACCCATGCTTCTTGGGAGTTTGGGAAGAAAGCGGAGCACCCGGGGAAAACCCGTGCGTTCACGGAGAGAACGTTCAAACTCCCTACTGACAGCACCCGTAGTCAGGATCGAGAGGGAGGAGGGCCACCGAGAATGAGGGGGGACCTGGCGCGGGGGGGCGCCTGAATCCACGTGCGGCGACTGGTCTTGGTTCGCCGCCGCGAGAAGATAAAATGTTCTCCCCATCACCACGTGGGTTTTCTCCGGCTGCTCCGGTTTTCTACAAAACATGCAAAGACGTACAGGTTTGTAGGTTAATTGGCTTCACTAAAAATAGTAAAGTATCCCTAGTGTGTGTAGGATAGCGTTAGTGCACAGGGATTGCGGGTTGGCGCAGTCTAGGTGGGCCGAAGGGCCTGTTTTAGTTTAGTTTAATTTAGAGATACATTGTGGAAATAGGCTCTTCGGCCTACCGAGTCCACTCCGATCAGCGATCCCCGCACATTAAAACTATCCTACACACACTGGGGACAATTTTACATTTATACCAAGCCAATTAACCTACAAAACTATACGTCTTTGGAGTGTGGGAGGAAATCGAAGATCTCGGAGAAAACCCACACAGGTCATGGGGCGAAGGTACAAACTCCATACAGACAAACACCCGTAGTGTGGATCGACCGCGGGTCTCTGGCGCTGTAAGGCAGCAACCCTACTGCTGCACCACCATGCAAGAAATGTATATCCAAACTACACGAAACAATATTGCAGCACCTGCAGTTCTTTGTATATCGGACCATTCAGATTTTTGAATGCTTGACTGCATTCCAGTGGGCTACATTTTTCACATGGGTTTTGTTCCACTTGCAGGCTTCATTATATAACTGAGATAGGAATGTACCCAATATATAATGGATGCTTTTGCTTCAGGGAGAGGAGTTGGCTGCAAGAACAATGCACTTCTTCAGGTAAATCTGTGCGTTGGTGACCTGCAAGCTGCAGAAAATGGCGTATACTCTGATTATGTTCTTGGAAAAGATACCAGGTGATATACGGTCGAACTAACCGGCCTCCTATACTGAGCAGCTGTTCCCATTTAGCTCCATTAAGTGTAGGCTCACCTCTAGGTAGCTGGACGTTGTAGGCAATGACTTTGATGTGGAGTGAATATTGTCAGTGTAAAATAATTGCATATCCCAGCAACAAGATATTTATGTATCTTCATTTACAGCATTCCCACTTCTCTTGCTTTGAACTGGACGTTCCAGCTGCTGTATGGGGGTCTAATGTGATATCGAGGAGACCCTAGTGAGACCCTCATCTATAATGGGAGAGGGGAAACCCCATTCCCTAAAGAATGAGGGCATCTTCGATGACGTGGTATAGAAAACCTCATCCTGGGCGCAGATGTTGCGTAGACGGAGGAATTGGGAGTAGGGGATAGAGTCTTTACAGGAAGCAGGGTGGGAAGAAGTGTCATCTAGATAGCTTTGGGAGTCAGTGGGTTTGTAATAGATGACAATCGATAGTCTGTCTTCTGTGATAGAGAAGGTGAGATCTAGAAACAGAAAGGAGATAGGGAGATGTCAGAGATGGTCCAAGTGAAAAGAGAGAGAGAGAGAGATAGGTCGAGACCCTTCTTCAGATAGATGGATAAAACACACACACACACATACTGTATACTGTTTATATAACTTTTTATTTGTTGTTTATTAAGGGTTTTACAGTGTACTATGTTTACATATTCTGTTGTGCTGCTGTAAATAAGAATTTCATGTTCGTTTTGGGACATATGACTATAAAATACTCTAGAAATGCTGCCTGACCCGTTGAGTTACTCCAGCATTTAGTGCTCTTTTCTTATTTGTAAACCAGCTTCTGCACTTGCTTGTTTCTGATATGTTATTAATTTTGGGACAGAACTCGAACTGAAAACCAATGGTTATTAAACGGTTTAGGGAGATCATGAATATTTATATTCTGAACCACCTCCCGAAAGAAACCTCACATTTATAGCAAACAAAGACACAAAGTGCTGGAGTAACTCAGCGAGTCAGGCAGCATCTCTGGAAAACATGACACGTGGGGGGAAACAGTGGCTGGCAAACAGGAAGCAAAGAGTAGGAGTAAACGGGTCCTTTTCAGAATGGCAGGCAGTGACTAGTGGGGTACCGCAAGGCTCAGTGCTGGGACCCCAGCTATTTACAATATATATTAATGATTTGGACGAGGGAATTGAATGCAACATCTCATAATTTGCGGATGACACAAAGCTGGGGGGCAGTGTTAGCTGTGAGGAGGATGCTACGAGGCTGCCAGGTGACTTGGATAGGCTGGGTGAGTGGGCAAATGTTTGGCAGATGCAGTATAATGTGGATAAATGTGAGGTTATCCACTTTGGTGGCAAAAACAGGAAAGTAGACTATTATCTAAATGGTGGCCGATTAGGAAAAGGGGAGATGCAACGAGACCTGGGTGTCAATGGTACACCAGTCATTGAAAGTATGCATGCAGGTGCAGCAGGCATTGAAGAAAGCAAATGGTATGTTAGCATTCATAGCAAAAGGAGTATAGGAGCAGGGAGGTTCTATTGCAGTTGAACAGGGTCTTGGTGAGACCACACCTGGAGTATTGCGTACAGTTTTGGTCTCCAAATCTGAGGAAAGACATTCTTGCCATACAGGGAGTACAGAGAAGGTTCACCAGACTGATTCCTGGGATGTCAGGACTTTCACATGAAGAAAGACTGGATAGACTCGGCTTGTACTCGCTAGAATTTAGGAGATTGAGGGGGGATCTTATTGAAACGTACAAAATTCTTAAGGGGTTGGACAGGCTAGATGCAGGAAGTTTGTTCCCGATGTTGGGGAAGTCTGGGACAAGGGGTCACAGTTTGAGGATAATGGGGAAATCCTTTAGGACCGAGATGAGAAAAATATTTTTCACACAGAGAGTGGTGGATCTCTGGAACTCTCTGCCACAGAGGTAGTTGAGGCCAGTTCATTGGCTATATTTAAGAGGGAGTTAGATGTGGCCCTTGTGGCTAAAAGGGATCAGGGGGTATGGAGAGAAGGCAGGTACAGGATACTGAGTTGGATGATCAGCCATGATCATATTGAATGGTGGTGCAGGCTCGAAGGGCCGAATGGCCGACTCCTGCACCTATTTTCTATGTTTCTATGTTTCTAACTATGCAGTGTTAAGTGCAGTGCCTAAATCTGTTAAGACAACCTAGCATTTAATATATAAACTATTAAGTTCCAAAAGGCATAATCATGCAGAATGTTAAAGTGCAAAGTACCATTCACTTTATGTTTACAATGGTATTAAGTTCATAAGTTCATCAGTAATAGGTGCAGAATTAGGCCATTCGGCCCATCAGGCCTTCTTCACCATTAAATAATGGCTGATCTATCTTTCCCTCTCAACCCCAGTCTCCTGCCTTGTCCCCATAACCCTTGACAACTCTTAGAGATGGTATTGAAATCAAAATCTTTTTCGTTGAAATCCTCAGTTTAGGGATTACAATGCAGAGAAACTCTTTAAGAAGGAACTGCAGATGCTGGAAAAATCGAAAGTAGACAAAAAAATGCTGGAGAAACTCAGCGGGTGAGGCAGCATCTATAGAGAAAAGGTGTAGGCGACATTTCGGGTCGAGACCCTTCTTCAGATTGATGTTGGGGGGGAGGCGGGAAAAAGAAAGGAAGAGGCGGAGACAGTAGGATATTGTCATAGAGTCATACAGCACAGAAACAGGCTCTTCGGCCCATCTCATCCGTGCTGACCAAGATGCCCCCGATCTTCGCTGGTCCCCTTGCCCTCGTTTGGCCGATATCCCTCGAAACCTTTCCTATCCATGTACCATCTATTTGTTCACCTCTAGATTTGACGCAGCAGAGAATAGAACAAGCAGTGGAAGAGACTTATTTTCTCAGCAATCTCCTTTCTATTTTGAAACTTGCGTGCAAAATGCTTTCAACTCCAATTGATAACTTACAAAAATTAAAATAATCACCTGCAGCTTGGAAAGTAACATTTTAAATACATCAACAATACAAAATAGCTAAGAAAATATATGGACTTTGAACAGTTTGTCATGTAAGTGAAATTTAGAGGAAGAAAGATTTATATGTTGGGTCTGTGAGCATATTGGCATTATTACAAAAAAAACATTAAAATGTGCTTAATGGCACAATTGAAAGACATTAATTATTAACAAAACAGTTTAAATAGCAGTTAAACAATAATAATAGTTTTGAATAAACTAAAGGATTTTTTTTTTTTTAAATATTGAATGGTCCAACAGAAGTTGCTTTGTGTTTATAACTCCAAATTCTCCGGCATTCAATTCCCAGAGGGGTCTCTCTGTAACCTCAATCAGATCTGTTGCTCCCCAATCCCACCTCCTGTGCTTCTCTGATTTTCCATGCCCGGCCTAATTACACTCTTCATTCCGAGCCTCCACATCCCCCGACATTTCCGTAACCTCCAACGGGATCCCACCGCTAAACACATCTTCCCATCCCGACCCCTTTCCACCTTCTGCAGAGACCGGCCCATGGGCGGAAATCCCGGGGGGGACGGGGGGGACGGGACAGGGGGGATACGTCCCCTCCATGTTTTGAGAGGTGGGGGACAATACCCCCATCCCCCCCCCCCCCATGTTTTGTAATCTGGATTTTTAAATTCGGTGAAAAAAAATTCTATTAAAAATCTCCGCTTTCCGCGAGACAGTGGGGGTGGGACTGATGATCGAGGGCACCGATTGGTCGAGAGAGACATCAGTCAGCAGGCAGTGGGGGAGACCATGATGATTCAGCGCGATGATTGGAGGAGGGAGGTGTTGGTCAAAGGCGGAAGTAGAGGGGTGGGACTGAAGATAGAGCGCGGTGATTGGAGGAGGGAGTCGTCCTGGTGGAGCAAAGATCATAGAGCGGAGCTTGAATCGGCCCGTTCGTGGGGCCTTTCATCGCCCGGCGCGGCTTAAAATCGGCCGCGGGATCTTCCATCGCCTTGTGGTCAAATTGCTGCAGCGAGGCAATCAAGGCTCCCGATGTTGAAGCCTCCGACGGGCGATGGGAGATCCCGCAGCCAGTTTTAAGCCGTGCCGGGCGATGAAAGGCCCTGTGAACGGGCCGATTGAAGCCCCACGATTCGGGGCGGACGAAGCTGCTGTTGCTGGCATTGGGAGTCCATCATGAACCAGGTCAGTTCCCGATGTTACCTTCCACGGGGCCCACGGCCAAAGCCTCCGAAGTCTCCCGTGTGTGTGTGTGTGCGCATACGTGCGTGGTCGCCAAGAGATTATGTCCCCCCCATGTTTTTGATAGCGTTTCCGCCCCTGTAGACCGCTCCCTCTGCAACTCCTTGGTTCACTCATCCCTTCCCATCCAAACCACCCCCTCTCCGGATACTCTCCCCTGCAACCACAGGAGATGTAACTCCCATCCCTGTACCTCCTCCCTCGCCTCTATCCAGGGACCCCCTGGCAGTCCTTTCAGGTTAGGCCGAGGGTCACACGCACTTCCTCTAACCTCATCTACTGTATACAGTGTTCCCGATGTGGCTTCCTGTACATTGGCGAGACCAAGCATAGACTCGGTGGCCGTTACGCTGAACACTTACGCTCAGTTCACCAAGGCCCGTTGGATCTCCCGGTTGCCAACCATTTTAACTCCCCTTCCAATTCCCACACTGACCTTTCTGTCCTGGGCATCCTCCATTGCCAGAGTGAGACCACACACACAAACTGGAGGAACAGCACCTCATATATTGCTTGGGCAACTTACACCCCAGCCGTATGAACGTTGATTTCTCCAATTTTAGTTAATGTCTACAAATACATCCCTCCCATTCCCAAACTTTTCCCCTCCTTTCCCTCCACTAAAAGTCCATTAACCAGTTCCACAGTCATAGAAACATAGAAACATAGAAATTAGGTGCAGGAGTAGGCCATTCGGCCCTTCGAGCCTGCACCGCCATTCAATATGATCATGGCTGATCATCCAACTCAGTATCCCGTACCTGCCTTCTCTCCATACCCCTGATCCCCTTAGCCACAAATAACTCCCTCTTAAATATAGCCAATGAACTGCCTCAACTACCCTCTGTGGCAGAGAGTTCCAGAGATTCACCACTCTCTGTGTGAAAAAAGTTCTTCTCATCTCGGTTTTAAAGGATTTCCCCCTTATCCTTAAGCTGTGACCCCTTGTCCTGGACTTTCCCAACATCGGAAACAATCTTCCTGCATCTAGCCTGTCCAACCCCTTAAGAATTTTGTAAGTTTCTATAAGATCCCCTCTCAATCTCCTAAATTCTAGAGAGAGTATAAACCAAGTCTATCCAGTCTTTCTTCATAAGACAGTCCTGACATCCCAGGAATCAGTCTGGTGAACCTTCTCTGCACAGAGGGAGTGCAGAGAAGGTTCACCAGACTGATTCATGCGATGTCAGGACTGTCTTATGGCAATAATGTCCTTCCTCAGATTTGGAGACCAAAACTGAACGCAATACTCCAGGTGTGGTCTCACCAAGACCCTGTACAACTGCATTAGAACCTCCCTGCTCCTATACTCAAATCCTTTTGCAATGAAAGCTAACATACCATTCGCTTTCTTTACTGCCTGCTGCACCTGCATGCCTACCTTCAATGACTGGTGTACCATGACACCCAGGTCTCGCTGCATCTCCCCCTTTCCCAATCGGCCACCATTTAGATAATATTTCCTTTTGTCCTTTTGGGATCACACTGTCCCCAGCCATTAATTGGCCTTTCAGGGAACCTCCTTGCCCAGGTCATCTGTTGACGTCCCGATTTGTCCCTGGTTTTGTTCTCACTTCCAGATCCCCGCACCCTCCTCCCCCACAATCAGTCTGAAGAAGGATCCCGACCCAAAACGTCGCCCATCCATGTTCTCCAGAGGTGCTGCCTGACCCACTCAGTTACTCCAACACTTTGTGTCTTTCCTACGACCTTGTTGTGCAATATATTCAGGAAAGTAAGAAATAATTTGCAAGTCTACACTTCCTTGAACTGCCAGTGTCCACGGCTAAATAATGCAAACGGGATCCTGGAAACATGTACGCAAAGTGATGGCCGAGTAACATTGACCATTATTGACAACTCTGCCTTCTGCTAGATAGACACAAAAGCTGGAGTAACTCAGCGGGACAGGCAGCAACTCTGGAGAGAAGAAATGGGTGACGTTTCGGGTCGAGACCCTTCTTCAGCTGGGACAGTAAGCTGCACGTTACACCTATGATGTTGATGTTTCAATGGCTTCTTTATTATCACCTGTCCAACGTACCACCAAGTACTTTTTTTGCGTTTAGCTCAGCAAGACTATCACAACATATATGCACAATCCCCTGGTTAGACCAGATCGTATGGAGCAAGAGGCACCATTTTACAGCTGGCCACAAAGGCCTGTCACAGCCATCACCTCCATTCCAGTCGTTCCGCGATCCGATGTCCTTTTCAGTCCTTGTTCTCTTGGGAGGGTGGGGGGTGCCTCCTGCAGCTGACCTTGGGGGCGCGGAAAGTAAGGACCCCCTCCTCCCCGGTTTGTGGAACTGACCGTTTGTCCAGCGATCGCCAGGCCTGTTGTTGGGCCGGCCCAACTTCTCTCTCTTCCCTCTCTGGGTGAGTTCCCGGTTGTTTACTTCAGTTTAATTTATTGTCACGAGTACAGAGGTACAGTGAAAATCTTCCAGCTCTGGGCGGGTTCACGGTTCCTCAGCGGGCAGTGAGCCAGACCAGTGATCCAGTCTAGATTAAATTAGCGCAAGAGATACTGCGCGGAAACAGGCCCTTTGGCCCACCGAATCCGCACCGACCAGCGATCCCCGCACATTAACACAAGCCTACGTACACTGGAGAGAATTTACAATGATACCAAGTATACAAACCCAAGTCAATTAACCTACAAACCTGCACGTCTTTGGAGTGTGGGAGGAAACCGAAGATCTCGGAGAAAACACACACGGTCACGGGGAGAACGTCCAAACACCGTACAGACAGCACCCCAGTACGTGGGGTGAAACCCAGGTGTCCGTCGCTGTCAGGCAGCAACTCTACCGTTGCACCACCGTGCCACCCCAGTATTTCAGAAAAATACTGCAGATGCTGGAATTTGGAAATAGAAACGTTGATGTACTAAAATGACAAAATTCAATATAGTCAAACATGGGGGAGAAATCCTGCCTGGTCCCAATGTTAGAGAATATAGAACATTGAACAGTACAACACAAGACCAGGCCCTTCGGCCCACAATGTCCGTGCCTAACACAATGCCAAGACCAACTCTCATCTACCTGCACATGATCCATATCCCTCCATTCACTGCCTATCCATGTGCCCCTCTTAAACTTTCTTCAACACGTCTATGGTACGGGCCCTATATCTGAGGGAGGACGCGCTGGTATTGGAGAGGGCCCAGAGGAGGTTCACGAGAATGATCCCAGGGATGAGTGGGTTAATGTATGATGAGCGTTTGACGGCACTGGGCCTGTACTCGCTGGGGTTTAGAAAGATGAAGAGGGGGCCTCATTTAAATTTACTAAATAGTGAATAGAGTGGATGTGGAGAGGATGTTTCCACTAATGGGAGAGTCTAAGATCAGAGGGCAGAGCATCAGCTTAAAAGGACGTACTTTCAGAAAGTAGATGAGGAGGAATTTTTTTAGCCAGAGGGCGGTGAATCTGTGGAATTCATTGCCAAAGACAGCTGCGGAGGCCAAGTCATTGGATATTTTTAAGGTGGAGATTGCCACATTCTTGATTTGGGTGTTAAGCGTTTCCTCTCACGTCTCAAAGACGTGCTGTAAGTTGATTGGCCCTCTGTAAAATTGCCCCGAGTCTGTAGGGAGTGGATGAGAAACTAGGAACCAGTGTGAACAGCTGATTGCTGGTCGGCATGGAATCGGCAGGCTGAAGGGCCTGTTTCTATGCATGTGTCTCTAAAACTTAACTGAAGTGCCTGAGTATTCGTAAAGGGACGTGGGAGGAAACCGGAGCACCCGGATGAAATCCACAGGGTAACAAGGCGAACGTGCAAACTCCACACAGACAGCACCAGAGGTCAGGATGGAACCCGGGTCTCTGGCGCTGTGAGGCAGCAGCTCTACCCGCTGCGTCACCATGCCGCCATTGAAGTTTAACCTCCATCTGGGTCAGAAGGGTCGCATTGGGCTCTGATGCCTTTGCAGTTAGAAACGCGAGGTAATTTGTGAAGCGTTCTCATCTCCCCAACCAAATCATGTGAAGCTCTTCCCCATCTGTCTGTGACATGTCTGCATCTTGGATTCTGTGTACAATACAGCTGAGAGTTCAGTGGAGAGAGCACCCTCTCCAGGAGACATGATACAATGCTCACTGGCTGACATGCTGGCAGAATGAATAATACAATCTATAACACTGCAAAACTAGCTTCTCAGTTCATGTTCATGTTCATAAGTTCTAGGCACAGTATTAGGCCATTCGGCCCATCAAGTCAACTCTGCCATTCAATCACTGCTGATCTATCTCTCACTCTAAACCCCATTCTCCCGCATTCGCCCCATAACATCTGACACTTGTACAAATCAAGAATCTGGCACTCTCTGCCTTAAAAATATCAATTGGCTTGCCCTCCACAGCCTTCGGTGGCAGTGAATTCCACAGAATCATATTTAATATTATCATCACACTAATTATTATACATGGTCCTAATTGCTTGGAAAACCCTACCAAAGCTTTGTGTTGATTGCAATAAATGCACAGAATAAGAAAGTAGTTAAAAATAACTTTATAGAGTCGTACAGTGTGGAAACAGACCCGTCGGCGTATGCGTATGTGTGTGTGTGTGCATGTATGTGTACACCTGAGTGTATGTGTGTATACGTGTTTGTTTGTGCGTGCTTGTGTATGTTTGTGCCTATGTATGTGCATGTGTGTGTGCATGCGTATGTGTGTGCCTGTGTGTGTCCGTGCGTGCATGAGTGTGTATGTGCGTGGGAAATAGTCTCCATCATATAAAGGGTAAGATCTCTTTCTGGCTGCTCACGTGATGTTAATGGAAGCTGAGAGGATTGTTTGGCTGAACTTTTCGCCTATTCATGGTCTCGTTTAGTTCCTGGCACAAACTCTGGCCCAGTGCTAACGTCCAGCACCAGTGGAGTGCTCCTTTATCAGAGAGCTGCTTCTTCATTGGAAGTGATTCATTTTGTTGCAAGAGGATTTGCAGGGTCGTCAGATACCATGTGAAGATACTTGTAACTAGTGGTTAAAAGGTAAAAGGTAAAAAGTGACACACAGTGGCGCAGTGGGTGAAGCTGCTGGCTCCCTGCGCCAGAGGCCCGGGTCCGATCCTGACCTCGGTTGCTGGCCGTGTGGAGTTTGCACGTTCTCCGTGTGAACGCGTGGGTTTCCTCCGGATGCCCCTGTTTCCTTCCACATCCCAAAGACGTGCGGGGTTGTCGGTTAATTGGTCCTCTGTAAAATTGCCCCCAGTGTGTAGGAAGTGGGTGACAAAGGCTGCCAACATTGAGAGTGAGAATCACGCATTTCGCTAAATTGTCACGCTCTCACGCTGATCACAAATTTCTCACTCTCTGTCGTGAGAAATTCTGTGATCAACGAAAATTTCAAAACTCATATCAACTGCATGGATGTTGGTGAGCCGGGGCTGAGGGAGGGATGGAAGCAGAAGCGGCGGTGGGGACAGATGCGGACGGGGAGCCGGGGCTGGCGAGTGTTTACCGGGCCGGCGAGTGTTTGCCGGGCTGGCGAGTCACTCGCTGCAGCTCCGGCCATGGAGCACCCTCATTGCAAGAGTCCCGGGCCGTCGGAAGCGTTGCGCCACTGCCGTGAAAGTTTCTGTGCCGAATTTGCCCAGGTGACCAGCATGGATCAGGCTGCGGCTCGGTGCATCCTGGTGGACAACCAGTGGCTGCTGGAAGTAAGTACCAAGCACTGGGTAGAAACTGTGGAAGATAGTGGATTTCAAATGGGGGTGGTTGGAGAAAGCATCCTGCTTGCCTGCTAGATTTTCACTTACTGTAACTGCAGGACACAAATGTTCCCGATGTTGGGGGCGTTCAGAACCATGGGTCACAGTTTAAGAATAAAGGGTAGGCCAGTTAGGACTGAGATGAGGACAAACTTTCTTCACGCAGAGAGTTGTGAATTTGTGGAATTCTCTGCCACAGAAGGCAGTGGCGGCCAATTCACTGGATGTTTTCAGGAGAGAGTTACATTTAGGTCTTGGGGCTAACGACATCAAGGGATTAGGGGAAAAAAACAGGAAAGAGGTACTGATTTTAGATGAACAGCCATGATTATATTGAATGGCAGTGCTAGCTCGAAGGGCCGAAGGGCCTATTCCTGCACCTATTGTCTATGTTTCTATGCTTGAGTATATGGCAATAAAACTCGACCACTTGATTTTGAAGCATTCATGCATGGTGGAGGTATAATGTAATCATATAGTGATACAGTGTGAAAACAGGCCCTTCGGCGCACCTTGCCCACATCCGCCTACATGTCCCAGCTACCCTACCTGCTTTTGGTCCATATCCCTCCAAACCTGTCCTATCCATGTATCAGTCTAACTGTTTCTTAAATGTTGGGATAGCCCCTGCCTTAACTACCTCCTCTGGCAGCTTGTTCCATACACCCACCACCCTTTGTGTGGAAAAAGTTACCCCTTAAAATGTTACCTCTTAAAAATACTTCAAACAAAACATGATTTTAATACATCAAATTTCAAAAAGTCCCTACCCTCGGAGGGGGAGACACCCTACTTCCACACCCTCTCCCCACTCGATTGCTCCACTCCCTCGCCGGTTACCCCCAAGGCCAGTGATCAGTGATCGCACAGCCTCCCCACTTTCAAAAACGCTCCGCGGCCCCTGGTTCAGACAGAGAAAGTGGTCAGTTGTCCATGATGTCTGGATCCCAATGCTTAGTGCTTTGTGTTTCGGAGTTGGCTAATGTTATTGATTTGTAATTAGCCTGATTTGTAATTAGTTGACAAAACCTTAATTTATTAATCCGGAATATCTAGGGGGATGGGATAAGTGTAATATTAAAATGACATGCAAGGTGTCAGGCTGTCTGTCACAGTATACAGCCATGATAACCCATTATTTCCTTCAGTTACATATTAGGAAGGTAGCACTATTGTCATTTGCCACTCAACTATTATGTTGGTTTACCACACTGACTATTTCTAACACCCCCCCCCCCCCAAATTCCTTTGACAGGTTGAGTAGAAATGTCCCCAATCTTGTTGTTTTATTAATTGAACATGTAGATGAGCATCCTCAAGGAGTGTAATCAGATGGAAACTGATTCAGATGCGATGGTTAAGAGCTTCTTCAAAGAAGGGGCATATTTTAAAGGAGTGACAGAGATACTTAGAGGAGAATGTGTGAGGAGGTTATTATTTGCCTTTGGTTTTAGCTTGAACAAGGACATCTGAAAATTCAAAGTTTCATATAGTAATTGTGCTGATACTGACTCCAACCGATCACGTAATGAATATCATCCATTCCGGAGGTTTTATTTTTCTGATGCCATTTAAACTTCACTTGGATTTCAATCACTTCAATGTAAAAGTAATTGGGAATGGGGAGTATTGGAACAAAAAATTGCCCTCGGTACATATTAACGACGTCGGAGTCACCAGTGTAGTGGCCTGGTCAAGGTCAGGAAAAGACCGGACGCCAGGCGGATTCAAAAGAAGCTTTTTAATTCCAACAGTCCAAGTACACACTGACACTCTTATCTCTACCCCTCAGTAGTCGACCGGAAAACCCCGTGGCAGACCAACGCCCCTGTCCCTCAATCGGCGAGGGGGATGATCCAAGGAGTGGCCTACCACTCAGGGACCGCCACAGTAATATAATAATGTATGCATGTTGGTAGGTGCAATCAAAAACAAAGATCTTTTTATTATTGTTGTGTTATGAATACAACAGAAAATATTATGTACTCTCAAGATCACATTTAATAGAATAATATTGCTTAAATATATAGTTATTGGACTTTGCATTTCAGAAAAGTCCCAGCTGAGAGGAAGACAGCAAAATACTGAAAATGTTGGGGGTGGGGCCCAAGAGGAGGAGGAATGTTGGAGACACATCACTGTGACTCAGCATTTTCTGTCTTTTAAAAAAAATAAGCCAGCATCTGCAATTCCTGTTGACACAAAATGCTGGAGTTACTCAGAGAGTTGGGCAGCATCTCTGGAGAGAATGGATAGGTGACCCAACTTTAGTTTAGTTTAGAAGGGTCCTGACCTGAAATGTCACCCTTCCATGTTCTCCAGAGATGCTGCCTGCCCAAAGAATTACTCCAGCACTTTGTATCTATCTTCGGTGTAAATCAGCATCTGCAGTTCCTTCCTACACATGGTGTCTGTGTGTCCTTGTGTCTATATCTAGATAACTGACCGATTTGCACTTGCTAACTTCTTTTTTTTAGTTTAGCGAAATAGGCCATTCGGCCCACCGGGTCTGCGCCGACCAGTGATCCCTGCAAATTAATGGTATCCTACACACTAGGGACAATTTGTTACATTAACCAAGCCAATTAGCCTACAAACCTGAAGATAGACAATTAACCTACAAACCTGCACGTCTTTGGAGTGCGGGAGGAAGCCGAAGATCTCGGAGAAATCCCATGTGATCACGGGTAGAACGTACAAACTCCGTACAGCCAGCACCCGTAGTCGGGAGCTAACCCGGGCCTCCGAAGCTGCATTCGCTGTAAGGCAGCAACTCTACCGCTGCGCCACCGTGCATCACTTTTGATTCATGTACATCGGCGTCAACTAGACTAATGATACACCGTAGGGAACAGAGTAAAACTTCAAGAGCAGTTTTGTCCCGACTTTGCATCTTTTTTTTAAAATTCAAATATCTTTGTTCTTTTGAATTCAAATTTTAGACTGAAGTCTGAGAGACTTCTGGGAGTCAACATCAAAGATCTGCTATAAGATCTTTGGTCAACATGTAGAACAGCTGAATTCACTTCAAAGGCAAGTGACTAGGGTTTCTGACAAGCTGTCTTGGAGAATAAATCAGTCTTTACTTTAGAGATACAGCCCGGATACAGGCCCTTCGGCCCACCGAGTCCATGCCGTTCAACGATATCCATACACTAGCCCAATCCTACACACACTAGGGACAATTTACAATTTTACCAAAGCCAATTCAGCTACAAAGCTGCACGTCTTTGGAAAGTGGGAGGAAACCGGAGCACCCCGAGAAAAACCCACGCAGGTCACGGGGAGAACTTGCAAACTCCGTACAGACAGCACCCGTGGTCAGGATCGAATCCGGGTCTCTGGCGCTGTAAGGCAGCAACTCAACCGCTGCACCATCGTGCTGCCCTATTCAATGCTAGATTTTACCAAAATAACATACTACTTCCCACTGAAATTTAAGCTAAAATATTTCACTGTTTGAAATGAAACATTGAGGTTTATTTGGAGTATTGCGAGTAGCTTTGGGCCCCATATCTGAGGAAGGATGTGCTGGCGTTGGAGAGGGTCCAGAGGAGGTTTACGAGAATGATCCCAGGAATCAGTGGGTTAACATATGACGAGCATTTGACGGCACTGGGCCTGTACTCGCTGGAGTTTAGAAGAATGAGGTGGGATCTCATTGAAACATACCAAATAGTGAAAGGCTTGGATAGAGTGAATGTGGAGAGGATGTATTCCACTAGTGGGAGAGTCGATGAGTGTCCATGAGGCCAGAGACTCAGAATACAATTAACTACCTTTAGAAAGGAGGTGAAGAGGATTTTTTTTGTCAGAGGGTGGTGAATCTGTGGAATCCGTTACCAAGCCAATGGATATTTTTAAGGCAGCAATTGACAGATTTTTGATTAGGATGCCAGGGGTTATGGGGAGAAGGCAGGAGAATGGGGTTGAGAGGGTGAGATAGATCAGCCATGATTGAATAGCGAAGTGGACTTAATGGGCCGAATGGCCTAATTCAAATCCTATAACATGAACATTAAGACAATCACATTTTTATTAGCACTTAATACATTTTATTTGAAATCATTTTAATACTGTTAAAACATGTCCAGAAAACATAATGGCAGTTCGAACAATCAAAATTGAAGAAATTATTAAGTAAAATAAATCTTTCTGTCAATTATTATGGCTAGATTTCATAAAGAACCTCGATGTTGAAAAACTGACTGCACCTTTACTGGGAAGGACTCCTCCAGTGATTATATAGTTTGCATAGTTAACCAATGATACATCAATAACTACCACTAAACCTCTAAAACAAACACACAAAGTTATTTTTAAAACACATTGAATTTGTAGACATCTCTAATGATAATAACGCTAGAACAAGTAAAATTAGTGAAAAATCTCATCATATTTTGCAAGAAAAAATTAGTTTAAACAATACCCTAGAAAATTAATTTCCTTTCAGTTAAAATAGTTAAAATTTGCCCTGAGTGTCATTAAAACATAATGAATTCACTTGTAAAATAAATATCCCAAAACTGGCATTTTCTGAAATTATTACATTTGAAGAATTTATCAATGAGTTAGAATTAAGTAAAACGTTATTTGGTAGTTTAGATATTAGGTGAGATAAAAACACCACATACCTTCAAAAATTAGCTTTTCTAACAAAAGTTACATCTCAAATTACAAATGGAAAACTTTGTTAGATCAAAGAGAGTAGTTGAGGCAGGGACTATCCCAATGTTTAAGAAAGAGTTGTGCAGGTACATGGACAGGACAGGTTTGGATGGATATGGACCAAAGTGGGCAGGTGGGACTAGTGTAGCTGGGACATGTTGTGGGCAAGTTGGACCGAAGGGTCTGTTTCCACACTGTATCACTCGATGACTGTATGATTCTAAATTTTGAGTGTAGAAACTAAAGGGTCATTGGGTATTCCACCTCTAAGCTTTATACGTCTGTACTTGTTGATCTTACTATTTTCAGTCCAATCTCGAGTCTTACTTAACTTTTAGACTTTACTTTAGAGATACAGTGCAGAAACAGGCCCTTCGGTCCACCATGCCCACACAGGCCAGCAATCACCCTGTACACTAGCACCACCCTACACACTAGGGACTATTTACAATTTTACCGGAGCCAATAAACCTACAAACAGGTACGTCTTTGGGGTGTGGGAGGAAAACGGAGCACCTGGAGAAAACCCAGGGTGATTGTACAAACTCTTTACAGAGAGCACCTGTGGTCAGGATCGAACCTGGGTCTCTGGCGCTGTGAGGCAGCAAATCTACCGCTGCGCCTCCGTGCCACCTCTGAGTAGTTCTTAGTAGTTCTCAGTTCATCCAAGGGTGGCTGGCTTCTATAACACAGTGTGCTGTCCCCTACAAACGCAAAGCACCAGATCTCTGCTGAAATACAACTGCAAGTAGCGTTGACAACAGTCCGCACACGAGTCTGCTGCAATCTAATCAAGAACCAGAGGGCACAGGTTTAAGGTGAAGGGGGAAATATTTTATAGGAATCAGAGGGGTAAACTTTTCACACAAAGGGTAAGAGGTGCATGGAACGAGTTGCTGGAGGAGGTAGTTGAGGCAGGGACTATCGCATCATTTAAGGAGCAATTAGACAGATGCATGGATAGGACAGGTATAGAAGGATATGGGCCAAATGCAGGAAGGTGGGACTAGTGCAGATGGGGCAGGTTGGTCAGTGTGGACAAGTTGGGCCGAAGGGCCTGTTTCTACACTATGACGCTAAGGAAACTAGAGAGCATAGATCTAGTAGGAGATAAAATACTTCATGATAGCAACGTAATTTTCACAGCTCATCATGATCGGCATGTGGGCTTTCCAATTATGGCAGTTCATATTCCTTAAATCAAACTTCAAAGTCTTTGAGCAGATCAGAACCTTGCCTCTCCTCCCACAGCCTTACAGGGCAGTTAGGATTTATGCACCTTTAAGAGGATGATGTTAAGAAAATTCAAACGAGATTATTCCAATGTACAAGGGATGCGATGATTAAAGGGCCTGTCCCACTTTCACGACCTTTTTGACACGTGGACATTTTTCATCAGGTTAGAAAAAAAGCCCCGACCTGCTTGATGCCACTAGTACCTACGACTAGCATCACGACCTACCTACGACCTCCTAACAACCATGCTGTGAGTACGAGTCAAGGGCAAACTCGGCAGAGTTCCTGAATTAGGTCGTGAAAGTAGGACAGGCCCTTTAGTGTGTACGGGTGATCAATGGTCGGCGTGGACTCTGCGGGCCGAAGGGCCTGTTTCCATGCTGTAACTCTAAACTATATTAATACTGATTTAGATTCTACTGCACATTTGATAGGGAATAGATGATGAAAATATTCGGGAGTTTTACGCCATTGATATTCCCGCTTCACATCACCTTCAATAACGTTATAGGGCGCGCATACAGATATTTAAGATGGAGAATTTATTGCTCCTTAATAAATCGCAACAAGATGTTGCAAGGATGTTGCCAGGACTCGAGGACTCGGCTACAGGGAGAGGTTGGGCAGGCGAGGACTCTATTCCTTGGAGCGCAAGAGGATGAGGGGTGATCTTATAGAGGTGTACAAAATCATGAGAGGAATAGAGAGGGTGAATGCACCGAGTCAAGAACCAGAGGACATGGGTTTAAGGTGAGAGGGTCAAAGATTTAATAGGAACCTGAGGGGCAACATTTTTTCATGCATAGGGTGGTGGGTGTTTGGAACAAGGTGCCTGAGGAGGTGGTTGAGGCAGGTACTATCACAATGTTTAAGAAACATTTAGACAGGTACATGGATAGGACAGGTTTAGAGGGATATGGGCCAAACGCAGACAGGTGGGACTAGTGTAAATGGTCGGCATGGGCAAGATGGGCTGAAGGGCCTGTTTCCATGCTGTATGACTCTGTGACTCTAAAAATACCTCACCTGTATTAGCAAAGATTCATATCCATTTATTCAGAGTTTTTTTTAGGAACAACTTTACATTTATGTAACTGTTTATCAAAGTGCTGCATAGAAAATCAGAACAAAATAAATCTCCCGTAATGCTGCAAATCACAATGTGCAAATAATCTAAATTAATTACTGAGTGGTAAATTAATTTAATTTCAATCGAAAATAATACTCGACTGATGTAATCTTTAGTCGGCAGCATTCCAATGCAACTGGTCTCGTGGCCAGGACGTTGTGGACAATGGATCAAGGAAGATGATTTTCTCATTTTAACGGCGGCACGGTGGCGCAGCTGGTAGAGTTGCTGCCTCACAACACCAGGGACCCGGGTTCGATCCTGACCTCGGGTGCTGTCTGTGTGTGGAGTTTGCAGGTTCTCCCTGTGACCTCGTGGGTTTCCTCCTGGTGCTCCGGTTTCTTCCCACATCCCAAAACTCGTGCGGGTTTGTAGGTTAATTAGCCTGTAAATTGCCCCCTAGTGTGGATGAGGAAGTGTGAACGGATGAACTATGGTCGGTGTGGAATCGGTGGGCTGAAGGGCCTGTATCAATGCCGTGCCGTTGAATCAATCGATCAAGTTGAGTGGACATATCATGTGGCAACTATGTTCTCCCTCTCTCACATTGTCTGGGGAAAATCACACACACACATATATATATATATATATATATATACACATACACACACATATATACATATGTGGGTGTGGGTATATACAGTGTATATATATATATATATATATATATGTGTGTGTGTGTGTGTGTGTGTGTGTGTCTATAGATATATATGTGTGTGTCTGTGTGTTATGACTGAAAGATAGATCAGCCATGATTGAATAGCAAAGGAGACTTGATGGGCTAATTCTGCTAATCCAACTTATGAACGTATGTATTATATATATATATATATACACATATACTCTGCGGGTGAGCCAACATCTATGGAGAGAAGGAATTGGCGACGTTTCAGGTCGAGACTCTTCTGTCTCGATCCGAAACGTCGCCAATTCCTTCTCTCCCACAGATGCTGCCTCACCCGTTGAGTTTCTCCAGCATTTTGTGTCTACCTTCAATTTTACCGGCATCTGCAGTTCTTTCTTAAACATATATATGTATATATATATATATAAGAGTAATCACCAGGTTTCCCATCCATTGTACGTGCTACTGTCGGGACCCATCTTTGGTCTGACATCATTTAAGACTTTGAGGAGGATTCCTTGGGTTAATGTTTTGACACCTTCACACTGTTTGCCGTCAGTGTGACTTTCTGAGTTAACAGAAAGGCCGAATCCTTCTCATAATAAGCCGCTTCGTTCACAAACACCGGGTACACGGCACTGCTGCCGCTGTAAGTAATGGTCTTGCCGTCCAAGGTCAGGAACGACGGGTCGCCCGGATTCAGTTCTTTCCAGTCACTGTCCTGACAAAGAAACGAAAAGGTGTCTGTTTAATCACCGAACGTGGACACTAGTGGCAGCATCTGCACTTATTGACCACCCTAACTTGCCCCCAAACATAGAACAGTGCAGCACAGGAACAGGCCCTTCAGCCCACACTGTCTGTGCTGAATACATTAGAAGTACGGTATCTCTTTTATATATATATATATATATATACACACATATATACACATATATATATATATATACATATATATATATATACACACACGCACACACATATATATATATATATATATATATATATATATATATACATATATATATATATATATACACACACATATACATACGTGGGTGTGGGAATATATATGTGTGTGTGTGTGTGTGTGTGTGTGTGTGTGTGTGTGTGTGTGTGTGTGTGTATAGATATATGTATATATGTGTGCATCTGTGTGTTATGACTGAAAGATAGATCAGCCATGATTGAATGGCAAAGTAGACTTGATGAGCTAATTCTGGTATTACAACTTACGAATATATATATATATATAGTATATACTCAGCGGGTGAGGCAACATCTATGGAGAGAAGGAATTGGCGACGTTTTGGGACGAGACCCTTCTGTCAGGATCAACTCATATCTGCCTGTACATGATCCATATCCCTCCATTCCCTGCCTATCCAAAAGTCTCTTAAACACCACTATTGTATCTGCCCCAGCAGTGCAACCCAGGCACTCACCGACTGCTGTGTTAAAAACTTACCCCCCACATCCCCTTTAACCTTAGCCCCTCTCATTTTAAAGCTATGCCCCCTCGTATTTGATGTTTCCATCCTAGGAAAAAGGTTCTGACTGTCTACCCTATCTATTCCTCTCATCATTTTATATACTTCTATCAGGTCTCCCCACAACCTCTGGTGTTCCAGAGAAAACAATCCATGTCTGTCCAACCTCTCCCTGTGGTTAATACCCCCTAACCCAGATATCATTCCAGGTCAAAGAAGGCAGTTCAGAATCAACCACATTTATCAGTAACGAATACAAAATTCCCTCAAGAACATAAATGAACCAGGTGTGTTTATAGTTTATTTCCCCCTTGACCCCATTCTGCCGTCTTCTCCCCTTAACCCCCGATACTCGTACTAACCAAGAACCTGTCAATCTCCACATGTGAAATATCCATTGACTTGGCCTCCACAGCCTCTTGTGGCAATAAATTCCAGCATAATCAAGGACCAGTCTCACCCCGGTCATTCCCCCTTCTCCCCTCTCCCGTCAGGCAAGAGGTACAGAAGTGTGAAAACGCACACCTCCAGATTCAGGGACAGTTTCTGTAATCAGGCAAATGACCCGTCCTCTCGCCAATTAGAGAGCGATCCTGACCTACCATCGACCTCGTTGGAGTCCTTCAAACCATCTTTAATTGAACTTTACATTTAACTTCACTAAACATTATACAGGTCCGCTCCTGATTTTCCAGCAACTGGATTCCCTGAGCCCCCCCGCCTTTAATCTGGACAGAATTCCCCCCTTCCCCCAGAAGTCCGACATTCAAACGTCCAGCTCCTGTGATGGGGAGCAGGCAGGAGGAACGGGGTACTGATTGGGGATGATCAGCCATAATCACATTGAATGGCGGTGCTGGCGCGAAGGGCTGAATGGACTACTCCTGCACCTATTGTCTATTGTCTAAGTCCACCTGAAAATGTGGTGCCTAGGTCAGGTGAGGCGACCGATCTCAACCTCACCTGGACTTCCACGACCGATCGGAGGGTTGAACTTGTCCCCTGCAGCCAGGGCTTTGGAACTCCGGCCCGGCCAGAACCGGCATATACGTTCCCATAGCCGACTTCCGCAGCCAGTATCTCAGCCCATCCCCCCCAAGGCCGTGACCTCTGTTGGTTCCGGCACAACGGATAATCCAGGAAGGCTCTGGAACCAAGGGTGCCGGAAAAACGATGGTGGAGCTGTATCCTTTATCCAGTGTCTATAGGGGGGTTGCACGTAAGGTCACTGGGTCACAGGGCTTGACTCGCGGAGCCACTCAATCCATCTGGAGGACATCCGTCACTTCCGGTATATGTTATTAATGCTAGAAACGCGTACTTTCCTACCTGTTAAAAACACCAAAATGTTGAATTTTTGCGCTGTAAAAAATTGTGGGAGTCGGGGTAAGTGTGAGGGACATGTACCCAACTTTAGAATTCCAAACATGAAGCGAAAGGAAGGTATAGAGAAGCGAGAACTGAAGGGACGACAACAACAGCTAAAGTGCTTGGTAAACATTGGCCGTGCAGATATCGAAATTGACAATATTGGGAATTATCGCTTTTGCTCACTGCATTTCATCAAGTAAGGCATTATTTGTGTTTTTTCTTGATTCCTTTGGTATCTAAAAAGTCTCCGAAGTGATAAATCTGGCTGTAAATTTTTCTTCAGATGCGTTTTCATTTTGTATGTAAAAACCCACTTGAGAACCATGGGCGATTTAAAAACATTACAGCCAGATTTATCACTTCTGAAACTTTTTAGATGCCAAAGGAATAAAAAAACCCCACAAATAATGCCTTAGTTGATGAAATGCAGTGAGCAAACGGCCAATGTTCGCCAAGCACTCTGGCTGTTGTTGTCCCTTCAGCTCTCGTTTTTATCTACCGTCATTTCTCCTCACTTTTGGAATTCTGAAGTCGGCTAAATGTCTCTCACGCTTATCCCGATTTCCATAATTATTTACAGCGCAAAAATGGACAATTTCAGCGGGTTTTAACGGGCCCGCTACGCTGGAAACAATGGTAAGTGCCTACCTGCAGTTCATCGCGTGTACTCCACTTGGAGTAGCGTAGCAACAGTACGGGTCATGGGTCGTGACCCGACTGCCGTGAAACCTCCCTATACTGTGGGCGGCATGATTGCTGCCATGTACAGTCGTTCAGCTGACTGGTTAGCGCGCAGCAAAAAGCTTTTCACCGTACCTCGGTACACGTGACAATCATAAACTAAACTAAACTAAATTGGTAACTTATGTTGGGTTAAAATCAATGAATCTTGCAACCTATGGTGCACTCACACGTACAACTTAGACTGTGGTTGTGCAATTTACACATCAGTTGGTCCAATGTAACAATTAAGTAACTAATCTGACTCGGAAAACACACAACACCTGACCAAGGAATTAAGTAATAGGTAGCCCCACGACTCAAAAGATTTGGTCTTCTGACCTTATGGAACAAGGTCATTCACAAAGCCGTGCTGTTATGCTAACCGGGGCGAGGACTTGTACGTTTATCAAACCCGACATTCAAACATCATGTTCCTCTGTTGACGAGGTTAAAGCCATGGACATTGTCCATATGGACTTCAGCAAGGCATGTGTTACACGGTTCCGCATGGTAGGCTGCTCTGGAAGGTTAGATCACATGGGATCCAGGAAGAACTAGCTGACTGAATAGAAAATAGGCTTCATGGAAGAAAGCAAAGGGTAATGGTGGAAGATAGACACCAAGTGCTGGAGTAACTCAGTGGGCCAGGCAGCATCGCTGGAGAATGCTCCCGGGAATGAGTGGGTAAACATATGATGAGCATTTGACAGCACTGGGGCCTGTACTCATTGGAGTTTAGAAGGACGAGGGGGAACCTCATTGAAACATACCAAATAGTGAAAGGCCTGGATGGAGTGAATGTGGAGAGGATGTTTCCACTTATGGGAGAATCTAGGACCAGAGGTCACAGCCTCAGAATTAAAGGTCGTTCCTTTAGGAAGGAGATGAGGAGGAATTTCTTTAGTCAGTGGGTGGTGAATCTGTGCAATTCATTGCCACAGAAGGCTATCTTATCTTTCTATCTTATAGAAACTTACAAAATTCTTAAGGGGTTGGACAGGCTAGATGCAAGATGATTGTTCCCGATGTTGGGGAAGTCCAGAACAAGGGGTCACAGTTTAAGGATAAGGGGGAAGTCTTTTAGGACCGAGATGATAATTTTTTTTTTCACACAGAGAGTGGTGAATCTGTGGAATTCTCTGCCTCAGAAAGTAGTTGAGGCCAGTTAATTGGCTATATTTAAGAGGGAGTTAGATGTGGCCCTTGTGGCTAAAGGGATCAGGAGGTATGGAGAGAGGGAAGGTACGGGATACTGAGTTGGATGATCAGCCATGATCATATTGAATGGCGGTGCAGGCTCGAAGGGCCTAATTCTGCACCTATCACTTATGAACTGATGAAAAAGAATAGGTGACGTTTCCCTCGGATTAGATCCTCATTAGATCCACTCCCCTGACCCAAGGACAATAGCAGCAACTTCCCCGCATCATCCACGCAACAGATGACCCTCATCTATGGCATCGCTCAGATAAAGAGTAAGTACAAGGAACCGCAGATGCTGCAATCCTGAACAAAAACACAAAGTGCTGGAGTAACTCATTAAATACTAGAGGGCATCGCTTTAAGGTGAGAGGGGCAAAGTTGAAAGGAAATATGCAGGGCAATCTCTATTCACACAGAGGGCGGTGAGTGCCTGGAACACACTGCTGGGGGCAGTGGTTGAGACAGATACACCAGTAGTGTTTAAGAGACTGTTGGATCGGCACATGGATATGTAGGTAATAGAGGGATCTGTCCTTCCTCATCCCTGGGGTAGTTGACCTTCTCAAATGCCTTGTAAACGTCAAGTGTACATGGTGGGAATTCCTTGCCTACAGGATATAAATATGGTTCCATGGTTGATTTTGGATTATTATCTATGGAGGTCTTTCTGCAGTTGTACATGGCCCTAGTGAGACCACACCTGGAGTATTGTGTGCAGTTTTGGTCCCCTAATTTGAGAAAGGACATTCTTGCTATTGAGGGAGTGCAGCGTTGGTTTAAAAGGTTAATTCCCGGGATGGCGGGACTGTCATATGCTGAGAGAATGGAGCGGCTGGGCTTATACACTCTGGAGTTCAGAAGGATTAGAGGGTATCTCATTGAACATATAAGATTGTTAAGGGTTTGGACACGCTAGAGGTAGGAAGCATGTTCCCAATGTTGGGGAGACCAGACCAGGGGCCACAGTTTAAGAATAAGAAGTAAGCCATTTAGAACGGAGACGAGGAAACACTTTTTCTCAGAGAATGGTGACTCTGCCTCAGAGGGCGGTGGAGGCAGGTTCTCTGGATGCTTTCAAGAGAGAGCTTGATAGGCCTCTTAAAAATAGCAGAATAGGGGATATGGGGAGAAGGCAGGAACGGGGTACTGATTGCGGATGATCAGCCATGATCATATTGAATGGCGGTGCTGGCTTGAAGGGCCGAAAGGCCTACTCCTGCACTATTGTCTATTGTCTATTGATTATGCGCGGGCAGATAAGAGTTGGTCTTGGCATCATGTTCAACGCAGACATTGCGGGCCGAAGGGCCTGTTCTTGTGCTGTACTGCTCTATGTTCTACCTCAGCGGGTCAGGCAGCATCTCTGGAGAAGGTAGATAGGTTGAGGAGATGCCGCAGTGGAGGAGTATGAAGTAGCCTATCCACGTTCTCCAGAGATGCTGCCTGCCTGACCCACTGAGTTACTCCAGCAATCTGTGTCTTTTGATCATTTGGATAAATCTCTTCAGCATTCTCTACATGCGTTCTGGGCGATTGGAGCCCTCACAACGAAGGCCAGATTTCTTGGAAGGAAGGCGAGAGAGAGGGAGACAGTGATGAGGAATATACATTTCACACATACCTGCAGCTGAGGGTGAATGATGCCAATAATCTGTCCTTCCTCATCCCTGGGGTAGTTGACCTTCTCAAATGCCTTGTAAACGTCAAGCTTACATGGTGGGAATTCCTTGCCTACATGGATATAAATATTGGTTCCATGAGTTGAATTTAGTTTAGTTTAGTTTAGAGATACAGCGCAGAAACAGGCCCTTCGGCCCTCCGAGTCCACATCGAGACCAGCGATCCCCGCACATTAACGCTATCTACACACACTAAGGACAATTTACATTTACCAAGCCAATTAACCTAATTAACCTGTACCTCGTTGGAGTGCGGGGGCAAATCGAAGATCTCGGTGAAAACCCACGCAGGTCACGGGGAGAACGTACAAACTCCGTACAGACGGCACCCGGAGTCAGGATCGAACCGGGGACCCGGGACCCTGGCGCTGTGAGGCAGCAACTCTACCATTGCGCCACCATGCCGGTCCATCACAGAAGGATTCAGACCAGCGGTTTAGACCAGCGGGCCGCACAGCTGAACTCCATTAGACTGCGGCCTACTGAGGGAAGAAGCTGCCGCTGAACCCGAACTCTGTAGCTTCCTTGGGTCATCTCCATGACTTACTCTCCTGTGTCTCTCTGGATCACTGGCACATCCGGAACTTCATTGGTGCACCACTCCAAATAAAAGAGAGGTACATGGATAGGAAAGATTTAGAGGGATGTGGGCCAAATGCTGGCAGGTGGGACTAGTGTCATCTCGGTCAGCATGGGAAGGTTGGGCCGAATGGCCTGTTTTTAAGCTGTATGACTCGATGACACTCAAAACATCCTGCCAGCGTTAAATACTCATCTAAGTCCACTCTCCATTTCCCAATAGTCATCCCATCTTCTATCCATGCCAATAGGATCTTATAGAAACATATACAATTAGAAACATAGAAACATTGAAAATAGGTGCAGGAGGAGGCCATTCGGCCCTTCGAGCCAGCACCGCCATTCATTGTGATCATGGCTGATCGTCCCCGATCAATAACCCGTGCCTGCCTTCTCCCCACATCCCTTGATTCCACCAGCCCCCAGAACACTATCTAACTCTCTCTTAAATCCATCCAGTGAATTGGCCTCCACTGCCCTCTGTGGCAGGGAATTCCACAAATTCACAACTCTAGGGGTGGAAAACTTTTTTCTCATATCTTTCATTAATTTGCTCGATATCTCTCTATATGACCATCCATATCTCTCGTTTCCCTCTCCCCTGACTCTCAGTCTGAAGAAGGGTGTCGACCCTAAACGTCACCCATTCCTTTTCTCCAGAGATGCTGCCTGACCCGCTGAGTTACTCCAACTTTTTGTGTCTTTTCCTTGTTAACAGAATGGCATCTGGATGGCAAGAGTTAAATAGACAATAGACAATAGACAATAGGTGTAGGAGTAGGCCATTCGGCCCTTCGATGTGATCATGGCTGATCATCCCCAATCAGTGCCCCGTTCCTGCCTTCTCCCCATATCCCCTGACTCCGCTATTTTTAAGACCCTATCTAGCTCTCTCTTGAAAGCATCCAGAGAAGCATAAAGAGGAGAGATGACTGAAACTGGAATTGTACTGGCTGTGTATCTGGAAGGGTAAAGGTTGATTGGATTGAGGTTATCAATATATGGAAGAAACAAGATGAACTAGATAGGGCCGGTTGGGGAATTCAGGATGAGGGGCCAGAGTCTAAAAATTCACCAAGCAGAGAGTGGTAGGAAATGCTACTCTCGACTGCAAATTGTAATAGATACTAGGTTAATGAGTAACTGAAAATCTGATGTTGCTATCTTATTGCTAACCCAAAACTATTCAAAGCTACAGGAGAAAGGAGAGTTTTGGAGTGTGGTCACACATTACCAACAGTATTGACAGGCTCAAGGACTTAAAGGGAAAGCTCCCATTTAGTTTTAGTTTTGCTTTTAAGACTTTGGACCCAAGAAATACAGCACAGAAACACCGCGTCCTCGTCGACCAGCGATCACCCCGTACACTCGCACTATCCCACTCACTACGGCCACTTTACGATTTTACCAAAGCCAATTGATCTGCAGACCTGCACGTCTTTGGAGTGCGGGATGAAACTGGAGCACCCGGAGAAAACCCATGCGGTCGCAGGGAGAACGTGCAAACTCCACACAGACAGCAGATGACGTCAGGATTGAACCCAGGTCCAGCGCTATAAGGCAGCAACTCTACCGCTGCGCCACTCTACCACCCTCATTACGCCATTGTGCCACTCTTTAGACATACAGTGATGAAACAGGCCCTTCAGCCCACCATGTCCGTGCCGACCACCGATCACCCGTACACTAGTGACAATTTACAGAGGCCGATTAACCTAAAAACCTTTGGAATGTGAGAGGAAACAGGAGAAAACACACGTGGTCACAGGGAGAGTGTGCAAACTCCACACGGACAGCAGATGAGGTCAGGATTGAACCCGGGTCTCTGGCGCTGTGAGGCAGCAGCTCTACCGCTACACCACTGTGCCACCGTTTATACACTGCCGTTGTATGGCAGCCCAGTAGCTCCATGTCATCCCATTTTTTCATCCACTCCCGACACAAGAGGGGCAATTTTACAGAGGGCCCATTAACCTACAAACCCGCACGTCTTTGGAAAGAGGAGGTGACCAAGGTGATCAATGATAGAACATGCAAACTCCACACAGATAGCATCCGTGGTCAGGATTAAACCCGGGTCTCCGGTACTGCGAGGCAGCGGCTCTACCAGCTGTGCCACCATGCCGCTGTGAACAAACAATGGCAAGGCTCAGTCTCACCTTCATTGTAGAATTGTGTGAAGTCCAACGCACTATTGACCAGCTTCCTCATGTTCTCCAAAATGTTTGCCCTCACCACGCCTTGCGGCTGGGGTCCCACTTCCAGACCTGTGGAAGGCAGAGAGAAAATAAATTTCACAAGGTGGCACAGCGATAGAGTTGCTGCCTTGCAGCTCCAGAGACCCGGGTTCGATCCTGACCTCGGGTGCTGTCTGTACGGAGTTTGTACGTTTGTAAGGATGCAGTACAGCGCTCCGCGCTCGGCAGGCCGGATGATTACGGGAAAAAAACTACGCCTGCGGGCCGGATGATTTTGAGTTATGACCCCTGCGTTGCCGACCCCTGCGTTAGACTTGCAAGCCCCTCTTCACTACATCAGAAAGCAGAGCATTAGGTGGATTTGGGGTTTGCCTCACTTGGCTGATGCATTCTAGCTGCTTGCATCTCATGACTTCCATGCTCCAGGTACCCTGCCCAATCAAAGAGCCCTCTCCTCCAGTTATCTCCCATCTACTTTCAGTCTGAAGAAGGGTCCCGACCCGAAACATCACCCATCCTTTTTCCCAGTGTTAGCTGTGAGGAGGATGCTAGGAGGCTGCAAGGTGACTTGGATAGGTTGGGTCAGTGGGCAAATGCATGGCAGATGCAGCTATTTACAATATATATTAATGATTTGGACGAGGGAATTGAATGCAACATCTCATAAGGTTGGGTGAGTGGGCAAATCCATGGCAGATGCAGTATAATGTGGATAAATGTGAGGTTATCCACTTTGGTGGCAAAAACCAGAAAGTAGACTATTATCTGAATGGTGGCCGATTATGAAAAGGGGAGATGCAACGAGACCTGGGTGTCATGGTACACCAGTCATTGAAAGTAGGAATGCAGGTGCAGCAGGCAGTGAAGAAAGCAAATGGTATGTTAGCATTCATAGCAAAAGGATTTGAGTATAAGAGCAGGGAGGTTCTCCTGCAGTTGTACAGGGTCTTGGTGAGACCACACCTGGAGTATTGCGTACAGTTTTGGTCTCCTAATTTGAGGAAAGACATTCTTGCCATAGAGGGAGTACAGAGAAGGTTCACCAGACTGATTCCTGGGATGGCAGGACTTTCATATGAAGAAAGACTGGATAGACTCGGCTTGTACACGCTAGAATTTAGAAGATTGAGGGGGGATCTTATAGAAACGTACAAAATTCTTAAGGGGTTGGACAGGCTAGATGCAGGAAGATTATTCCCGATGTTGGGGAAGTCTGGAACAAAGGGTCACAGTTTAAGGATAAGAGGGAAGTCTTTTAGGACCGAGATGAGAAAAATCATTTTTTACACAGAATGGTGAATCTGTGGACTTCTCTGCCACAGAAGGTAGTTGAGGCCAGTTCATTGGCTATATTTAAGAGGGAGTTAGATGTGGCCCTTGTGGCTAAAGGGATCAGGGGGAATGGAGAGAAGGCAGGGATGGGATACTGAGTTGGATGATCAGCCATAATCATATCGAATGACGGTGCAGACTCGAAGGGCCAAATGGCCTATTCCTGCACCTATTTTCAATGTTTCTATGTTTCTATGTTTGCGTCTATCTTCAGTATGTACCAGCATCTGCAGGCCCTTTCTACACAAAGAGCCCTCTCATCCACTTATAATACTTTGGTACTTTGAATCGGCTGGTCTACGAGGGTAATGAAAAATAATGGATTAGGGGCAGCACAGTGGCGCAGCGGTAGAGTTGCTGCCTTACAGCACCAGATATCCGGGTTCCATCCTGACTATGGGTGCTGTCTGTATGGAGTTTGTACGTTCTCTCTGTAACCATGTGGGTTTTCTCCAGGTGCAGCGGTTTCCTCCCACACTCCAAAGAGGGAGCGGATAAAACCTAATCCTGCTCCAGGAAGGGAAGGAGATTTGGAGACAGCACATGGAAACCACCGAGTCCACGCTGACCATCGATCACCAGTAACGTAATTCTAATTAATCCCAGTCTGGCATGCTACACCTTTGTGGCAATTTACAGAAGCCAATTCGCCTACAAACCCGCATGTCTTTGGAACGTGGGAGGAAACTGAAGCACCCGGAGAAAGCCCACGTGCAGACAGTACCCGTAGTCAGGATCAAACCCGGGTCTCTGACGCTGTGAGGCGGCAGCTCTTCCAACTGCGCCACTGCGTTGGAAATTTTCAGAGTTCAGCCATCTAATTCACCGCAAAGTCTACACCAAAGGTCAGAGCCAAGTCACAGAGCGAGCTTTGTGAAGTGTGTACTTTTGCACAAGATAAATTTGCACTGAAATCAATGCAGGGAAGCATCAAGTTCCAAGTCTATTCGCCAGTGCGTTCGGAATGAACTTTGCTCTGGTGTCAGCCACAAACATTACTCCGTGCCGGCTGTAAATCCGTTCTCGCTGCACCCACTCCCCAGTGCTCCCGCTTGGTTTATAAGCAGCACAGGCAACACTTTTCGGTTTTTTTAAGTTTAGTTTAGAGATACAGGGTGGAAACAGGCCCTTCGGCCCATCGAGTCCGCGCCGACCAGCGATCCCCGCACATTAACACCACCCTACACACACCAGGGACAATTTACAATTTACACCATGGCCAATTAACCTGTAAACCTGGACGTCTTTGTAGTGTGGGAGGAAACCGAAGATCTCGGAGAAAACCCACGCGGTCACGGGGAGAACGTACAGGACACCACCTTTTTCCCTGCGGCTATCAAACTGTACAACTCTTCCCCCTTCTGTCGTGGGGTAGACTGACTCCCCATCCCCACCCCCACATCCCCACTCGGCACTTCATGCCCCATGTTGCGTTTTGTGGCAGACTGTTGGCAGACCAATCTCCCTCCTGGGATAAATACATTTCTATCGTAGCTAATCGAACTGTGACGTACAAACTCCGTACAGACGGCACCCATAGTCGGGATCGAACCCAGGTCTCTGGCATTGTATGCGCTGTAAGGTACTATTGGAGAAAGGGGAAAATAAATCTGTTGTCGAAAAGGGATCTCTCTCCTGGATTATCTCCTGGGCTGTCTCCAGAAATACTTCATGACTTGTAAAGCACTTTAAGTGTTTAATTGTCATATGTACCATAAATGGAACAATAATACTCTTACTTTCAACAGCCCGTAAACACAATACACATAGATAACATAAATAACTTAAAAAACAATAAATTTAAAACGCCACTATTAGCTCAAACAGAGTGATATCTTTAGTGCAAGCAAGATGGTTCATGGTTCACAGTTCAATTAGTGTTTTGTCGTGTTCAAGAGCTTGATGGCTGTTGGGAAGAAGCTGTTCTTGAACCTGCTGGTCACAGTTTTTCAGACTCCTGCACCTTCTTCCCGATGGTAGGAATGAAATGTGAGCGTGGAGAGGGGGGGTGATACGTTCCAAAATGTGGATGTGGAAGATACTGAGTCAAAACAGCCCTTGTTTTCATTCAAATCTGTTGTGCAGTTTCCCTGGTCAGGACTGTAGGCGGACGTCACAGTGCCCATGTACTAAACGTTCTACATTGTTAATCTGTGCATTAAATGCTGGGTCCCAAATCCACTCCATTGACGTGCCAGTGAAATTTAGCAGGCCAGGGTGAAATGTGTGTCTGCTATTGTGCAGTGCTCCTGACTAGGCAAGAAAAATATAGGCAGCATAGTGCGCAGCGGAAGAGTTACTGACTTACAGCGCCAGAAACCCGGGTTTGATCCTGACCGCGGGTGCTGTCTGCACGGAGTTTGCACGTTCTCCCTGTGACCGCGTGGAGTTTTCTCCGGGAGCGCCGGATTCCTCCCACACGCCAAAAATGTTTGTAGGCAGGCCAGTGGAGGTGAATCGTTGTCGCCGTGCCTCCGCTCGGTCCGCAGTACTCCTGACTAGGCAAGAAAATTATAGGCAGCATAGTGCAGCGCGGAAATTGGAGGAAAGCACCTCATATTCCGTTTGGGGAGTCTGCATCCTGGGAGCCTGAACATCGAATTCGCCCACTTTTGTTAGTCCTTGCTGTCTCCTGCCCCTTCCTCAGTCCCACTGCTGTCTCCTCCCATCCCCCAGCCTTCGGGCTCCTCCTCCTTTTTCCTTTCTTGTCCCCGCCCCCGATCAGTCTGAAGAAGGGTTTCGGCCCGAAACGTTGCCTATTTCCTTCGCTCCATAGATGCTGCTGCACCCGCTGAGTTTCTCCAGCTTTTTTGTGTACCTTCGATTCTCCAGCATCTGCAGTTCCTTCTTTAACACAAGGTTTGTAGGCTAATTGGCTTTGATAAAATTGTAAATTGTCCCTAGTGTGTAGGACAGAGCTAGTGTACGGGGTGATCGCTGGTGGGTGTGGGCTCGGTGGGCCGAAGGGTCTAATTCCGCACGGTATCTCTAAAGTGTAAAGGATTCCTGTTCTTAGGCAGAGGGCAGTTTTCCCAAACAGTAAATCATGATCTTTCTTGCGGAAATGTCCGCGTACACCTCACGTCATTGCTTACCCACAGAATGCTTGGCAACCATTCTTATCGCACCGTATTGAACCGCTGCGTTTTCAAGCAGTAGCACGTTACAATTACTAAACGCCAACGTATTCTAGAGAGGAAAGAGCACATTCATTAGATATGAGATTCATTCCAATTGCCCCAGGGAAACCATTGTCTTCACTCCTTATTTCATATCATTTTAATCTCTGGCCTTTAGCCACCCATCAACTAATCACCTGTATCCACCTATCACTTAAAAAAGGCACAATGTGCTGCAGTAACTCATTGGGTCAGTTTGTATCTCTCTGGAGAACATGGATAGGTGATGTATTAAAAAGGAACTGAGGTTATAAAACAGACTATCTTTAATCGGACTTCACTGGACATTGTCTTGCACTAGACGATGTTCCCGTTATCATGTATCTACACACTGTGTGAAAAAGTTCTCTTAGAAACAGACAAAGACAGATATTTAAGACCTACGGCAGCTGAGGAAGCACAATCTGCCACAGGTAATGATGGTCCAATTCTACACGGCCATCGTAGAGTCTGTCCTCACCTTCTCCATCATGGTCTGGTTTGGCTCAGTCACCAAGCACGACACCTGGAGGATGCAGTGAATCATCCGATCAGCTGAGAAGGTTATTGCCTTCCCTCCATTGATGAACTATACACTGCAAGGGCCAGGAAGTGAGCGGGTAAGATCATCTCTGACCCCTCTCACCCTGGCCACAAAATCTTTGAATCACTTCCCTCTGGAAGGCAACTCCGGACTGTCAAAGCTGCCACAGCCAGACTTAAAAACAGCTTTTATCCACGAGTAGTTGCTCTACTCAACAGCCAAAATCTGTAGCCTCCCTTTGATCTGGTATTTTGTTGGTTCACATGCTTGATCAATGGAGTTTTATCATTAACGTTTTATTATTATTAATGTTTAGTGTTTTCTGAGTCATTCGTAACTGTCACTGTATGTTATGTTGTTACTTGTGGGCGGAGCACCAAGGCAAATTCCTTGTATGTGAATACTTGGCCAATAAACTTACTTACTTACTTCAAAGCTGTAATTTTAACGTCCGACGGGTGTGGTTCTAGGGACCCAGAGGCACCAGTCTACGTCTGAGTTCTCACAACACACAATTAACAGTTTCACACAAACATCCATCACAGTGAATCTCCAAACACCTCCTCACTGTGATGGAAGGCAAAAGTCTTATCTCTTCCCTGTTCTTCTCCTGCGGTCCGGCAGTCAAACTGCAAGAGTTTGGGGGCCGAGCCATACACAGCTTTTTCACTAAGAAGCAACTGCAGATGCTGGAAAATCGAAGGTAGACAAAAGTGCGGGAGAAACTCAGCGGGTGCAGCAGCATCTATGGAGCGAAGGATTTCCTTCGCTCCATAGATGCTGCTGCACTCGCTGAGTTTCTCCAGTACTTTTGTCCACAGCTTTTTTCTTTGGTCGTTGTCTAGGAGAATTAAAATGTTCATTCTTTATTTTATATTGACTCTTAGACAGAGGAGAGAGGCAAACAAGTAGATTGTTTTGCTTATCGATGTTTTAAGTCAGTTTTGTGTTCAGATGAGCATCCAACGGTAATTTCCATCGCCCGTGGTGGGGGGGTGGGTTAACATCGATCACATCGACGCAGCGGTTTGACTGCCTAACCGCGGAGAAGAACAGACTGTTGCCCAAAGATCCTATAGCGAGCAAGATAGATCACTCGACAAAAAAGACGTAGTACGGTCATGGGCAGATTCATGGGTAATTTTCGGCCCCATTTCCGTAACCGGCTTCCGTCTCCGCACCAAAGGTCCCGTAGATAAACTAGCGAAGATACTAGTGCGGAGACGGAAGCCGGTTACGGAAACATCCTCGTAAAAAGTTATTCGGGAAAAATCTTCTCCTCGTTTTCAGAATTGTAATTTATTAACACAAACTGTTCCCCTGCAATGATGATTACACTGCGAGTCGGGTCAGGTCCGGTTACCGAAATGGATGGAAAAAAGGCCCACGTTCCGTTCCGTTGCGTACTACACGTCAGCCCATTGCATTTAGAAGGCGTGGTCTATCTTGCTGCGCTATAGGATCTTTGCTGCTGCCTCTGAGTCCCTAGAACCACACCCGTCGGACGTTAAAATTAAAGCTATGAATGGTCTTAAGTATTTGTCTTTGTCTGTTTCTAAGTGAACTTTTTCATGTGGACGGCATGATTGTGACCATATATCGTTTTTCCGCTGACTGGTCAGCAGGCAGCGTGTGACAATAAACTAAACAAGAAAATAAAGTAGAAAAGTGTCACTTCTTCCATTTCATGACACAGTGCTCATGACTGCACTGCAATCCCGTTTTCTCTCTTGGTTTTTGAGTTTAGTTTATTGTCACGTGTACCGAGGTACAGTGAAAAGCTTTTGATACATGCTAACCAGTCAATACAATAGACAATACATGATTACAATTGAGCCGTCCACAATGTATAGATACATGATAATGGAAATAACATGAATAACGTTTAGTGCAAGATAAAGCCAGTAAAGTCATACGTGATAGGAGCAGAATTGGGCCATTTGGCCCATCAAGTCTACTGTGCCATTTAATCATGGCTGATCGATCTCTCCTAACCTTATTCTCCAACCCTTCTCTCCATACACCCGTATCAAAGATAGTCCGAAGGTCTGCAAAGAGGTGGATAGTAGCGCAGGACTGCTCTCTGGTTGTGGTGGGATGGTTCAGTTGCCTCATAACAGCTGGGAAGAAACTGTCCCCGAATCTGGAGAAACACTTCTTGCTTTCTCACCACCAAAGTATATCGCAGCTGTCGAATCATCCTGGAGATGACAATGGTTAAATTATTTTCTCCCCGGAAGCTCGACAATCTATTCTCTCTTAAAGGCTCATCAACCATTTGCGGCACGGTGGCGCAGCGGTAGAGTTGCTGCCTTACAGCGCTTGCAGCGCCAGAGACCCGGGTTCGATCCTGACTGCGGGCGTTGTCTGTACGGAGTTTGTACGTTCTCCCCGTGAGTTTTGGTTATTGAGTAGAGCAACTACTCGTGGAAAAAAGCTGCGTGGGTTTTCTCCAAGATCTCCGGTTTCCTCCCACACTCCAAAGACGTGCAGGTTTGTAGGTAGACTGGCTTGGTAAATGTTAATAAAAATCCCTAGTGTGTGTGGGGTAGTGTTAATGTGTGAGGATTGCTGGTGGGCGCGGACCTGGTGGGCCACAGGGCCTGTTTCTGCGCTGTATCTCTAAACTTGACGTAGCTAAAGCTAAAACCCACCGTGAGCCTTTCACCATGTACCTACACTTGCGACGATGTCTAGCGGCCAATTAACTTACAAGCACTCGTTCTAAATGAAGGACAAGGGCCTGTCTCACTTACGGGATTTTTTCGGCGACTGCCGGCACCCGTCATAATCGCAGCGGGTCGCCGAAAATTTTCAACATGTTAAAAATCCAGCGGCGACCAGAAAAAGGTACGACTCTTTGGGCGACTACCCACCGCCATACAGGCGTCACCCCGCGACACGGGGTCATTGAGGGCACCCACCTTGATATAATGAATCAGCTGGATGGTGAAATCATCGTTGGATGTCTTCAGGATCAGGCAGTTGCCCATGTTGGACGTGGTGTTGTGAAGATCGAGGGCAAGGTCGTAGGCAGAGTCGCTGCCTTTTGGCCCGAACATCTGGTTGATCTGCTGTGCGATCCTCACCTCGTGAAGCATGGAGTCACATTGCGGCAAGCTGCAGTGTACAAAGATTTCTCACTTGTAAGAATGTTTTTTGTTAAACCTGTAACAAGCACGTTCAGATAGCTGGGTCGCACTCGACAAATGACCAGTTCATTTGATCAGTCTGCAGAAAGGTCCCGACCCAAAATGTCACCTACCCATGCTCTCCAGGGATTCTGCCTTGCATCTCGTCCTCCTCCCTTGCCCCTCCCCCCCCCCCCCCCCCCCCCCTACATTCCTTCCACCGGCCACGCAGTTTGCAACTCTTCAATCCTTTTGTCTCACACCTGCACGGTGGCGTAGCAGTGGAATAACGGCGCCAGAGACCCGGGTTCGATCCTGACTACGGAGACTTGTCTGTAAGGAGTTTGTACCTTCTCCCTGTGACCTGTGCCGGGTTTGAATGAATAAGTGAATGAATGAATGTATAAGTTTATTGGCCAAGTATTCACATACAAGGAATTTGCCTTGGTGCTCCGCCCGCAAGTGACAACATGACATACAGTGACAGTTAGGAATGACACATAAAATATTAATAATAAAACATTGTTGATTAAACATGTGAATTAAATAAAATACCAGAGCAAAAGTAGGCTACAGATTTTTGGCTGTTGAGTAGAGCAACTACTCGTGGAAAAAAAACTGTTTTTATGTCTGGCTGTGGCAGCTTTGACAGTCCGGAGTTGCCTTCCAGAGGGAAGTGATTCAAAGAGTTTGTGGCCAGGGTGAGAGGGGTCAGAGATGACCTTGCCCGCTCACTTCCTGGCCCTTGCAGTGTACAGTTCATCAATGGTAGGGAAGCCAATAACCTTCTCAGCTGATCGGATGATTCGCTGCAGCCTCCAGGTGTCGTGCTTGGTGGCTGAGCCAAACCAGGCCATGATGGAGAAGGTGAGGACAGACTCTACGATGGCCGTGTAGTATTGGATCATCATTGCCTGTGGCAGATTGTGCTTCCTCAGCTGCCGTAGGAAGTACATCCTCTGTTGTGCCTTTTTGACTGTGGAGTCGATGGTAGCCCCCCCCACTTAAGGTCCTTGGAGATGATGGTTCCCAGGAACTTAAAAGACTCCACAGATGTGACTGTGGTGTTGATGGTGAGTGGGGTGAGGGGAGGAGGAGCTTTACTAAAGTCTCCAATCAATTCCACTGTCTTAAGAGCATTGAGCTCTAGGTTGTTGCGATGGCACCAGGACACCAGCTGTGTCACTTCCTGTCTATAGGCAGATTCCTCCCCATCCTGGATCAGTCCAATCAGGGTTGTGTCATCCACAAACTCGAGAAGCTGAGAGAGGAGTCAGTGGAGGTGCAGTCATTGATGTAGGGAGAGTAGAGGGGAGAGTACGCAGCCCTGCGGTGCTCCTATGCTGGGGGTCTGCGGGTCCGAGATGTGCTTTCCCAGCCTCACATGGTGTTTCCTGTCTGTCAGAAAGCTGGTGATCCACCGACAGAGGGGTTCAGGCACAGTCAACTTGGAAAGTTTGGAGTTGAGTAGCTCTGGCACAATGGTGTTGAATGCAGAGCAAAAATCAACAAACAAAATCCTCGCATAGGTTCCCTGGCGGTCTAGGTGCTTGAGGATGAAGTGTAGGCCCAGGTTGACTGCGTCATCCACAGATTTATTGGCCCGATATGCAAACTGCAGAGGGTCCAGCAGGGGGATTGTGATATTTTTCAGCTTGGCCAGCACAAGCACAAGGGTCTTCATGACTACAGAGGTCAGTGCGAGGTCCTTTCTGGGATCTCCAGTTTCCTTCCACACTCCAAAGATGTACATGTTTGTTGGTTAACTGCCTTGGTATAACTGTAAAGGGCCTGTCCCACTTTCACAACCTAATTCACACTTTTTTACTCGACCTACTTGATGCCACGAGTACCCACGAGTACCTACGACTAGCATCACGCTAAGACCTACCTACGACCACCTACGACCTTGTGATGACCTAGGCTACGAGTATGAGTCAAGGGCAAACTCGGAAAGGTCGTGAAAGTGGAACAGGCCCTTTAGTTGTCCGAGTGCGTGTAGGATAGTATTAGTGTGCGGGGATCGCTGGTCAGCATGGACCCGATGGGCTGAAGGGCCTTTTCCTAGCTGAATCTCTATACTAACCAACCTAAACCCTCTGTTTTAACATATCTGGCCTTTGTACAACCATCTATCTCTCAACAACCCACCACCCCCTCGAAGTGTTCACCTATTACCTGTCATGCTTTGTCCTGCCCCATCTCCCCTGCCCCTTCCACCTATCTTTCTCCCCACCCCACCTCCCTCCACTACAAAATGTCTGATGAAGGGTCTCGACCGGAAAAGTCACCTATCCATGTTCTCCAGCGATGCTGCCTGACCCACCGAGTTACTCCAGCTCTTTGTGTCTATTTTTCTGCAAACCGGCACCTGCAGTTCCCCGTGTCTCTCCATTGCGCTGCCAAACTCACCATTGGTGACCTATATATCTATTCTGGTCAAATGCGCACTCTTGTGCCTTGTGGCAACTTGACCCGAGGGGCGGCTTTTGCAATTCCCAGTTTCCACGTCTACCCGGATCAAGTGCCGCAGTCTGCAAGGAGTGGCTGGGATCCCAGGCTCAGTAAGTCAATATGAAACAGCTGCGCTCCATGTTAGGGATGCCGGTGTGACCAGAGGAATGGAAATACGTTTGTACGCTCAGGCCCCTACTGCTTCATTCAGGAGTGCTGCCGTCAAGAATTAAGGGCAGGGTTAACAACATGTTGTAGCAAAGACTGGTTCCGTTATTAGTTCAATTCGGTTTAGAGATGCAGCGTGGAAACAGGCCCTTCGGCCCGACAAGTCCGCACCGACCACCGACCCCCGCACACTACTGCTATCCTACACACACTAGGGACAATTTGCAATTTTACCAAGCTAACTAACCTACACACCTGCACGTCTTTGGAGTGTGGGAGTAAACCGGAGCACCCGGAGAAAATCCACGCAGGTGTGTGTATATTATATGTGGATATATATCTATAATATCTCCCATATATATTATATTGGGGAGAAGGAGAGAGGGCGGGGGAGGGGGGGGGGGGGGGGGGGGGGGGGGGGGGGGGGGGGAGGGGAGGGGGGAGAGGGAGGTTGAGGAGGGAGGGTTGAGGGGGAGGGGGAGGGGGAGGGAGAAATGGAGAGAAATATATACACCAAACGATGTTGTTATTTATTATGTTATTTACAGAGTACTAAGCTATATCTGTTTCTGTACATATCTGTCGTACTGCAGTAAGGAAGAGTTTCATTGTTCTGTTTAATGAAATATGACAATTAAATATTCTTGACTTGAAATTGGACTAATTAAATGAGCTAGATGCTGCACTTTAGATCTCTATCCTGTGATGAATCTTTAATTGCATGCACTGTCTCTTCTGTTCTTGCTATCGCGATACCATCAGCAAAGGCCTCAGGTCCAGGGCACTAATGTCAATGAAACGCAACTGCAACTCCCAAAGGAGTCCACTTAACGCCTCTACCAACTGACAGTACTCTGCACCTGAGCACTTTTTCAATTACTTTTAAAGCTATCTTCTTACCCCTCCTTTCATCAGTGGCTTGTAATGCAATTAGCAGCTTCGTTTTTTTAGTTTAGAGATACAGCGCGGAAACAGGCCCTTCGGCCCACCGAGTCCGCACCGACCAGCGATCCCCACACATCAACACTATCCTACACAGACAGGGTGCCGCCCAAACTTCTCCTGTCCTTAAAATTATTGTCAGATAGTTCCATCTACATCCGAGATTAAAATGTAGCAGCACGGTGGCGCGGCGGTAGAGTTGCTGCCTCACGGCGCCAGAGACCCGGACGCGATCCTGACTATTGTTGCTGGATATACGGAGTTTGTACGTTCCCCCTCTGACCGGCGTTGGTTTTCTCCGGGTGATGCGGTTTCGTCCCACGCTCCAAAGACGTATGGGTTTGTAGGTTATTGGCTTGGTTAAATTGCAAATTGTCCCGAGTGTGTGTGTGTGTGTAGGATAATGATAGTGATACGGGGTGATCGCTGGTAGTAGGGCAGAAGCGCCTGTTTCCACACTGTATCTCTGACGTCTAATGGGCCTGTCCCACTTAGGCGACTTTTTAGGCGAGTGCAGGAGACTCTGCGCTCGCCTCATGATCGCCACATGGTCGTCACATGTTCGCTGGTGGTCTCTGGTGAGTTTCGCGGTCGCGAGGAGTTCCCGCATTCTGGGAACTAGTCGCCGCCTCAGTATAGTTGCTGCAAATATTTCAACATGTTGCCATGGAGAAAATCGATAATCCTGTAGTCGTAGGTGTTGTTGTAGTGGGGTCACCATGTAGTTATAGGTAGTCGGGGCAGTCGTAGGTAGTTTTAGTTCATCGCCTTTGCTGACCGGGCATTTTCATTGGCTCATTGCGGGAAAAAAATGTAAGCACGAGTTTTCAGAACCAAGGATAACCGACCGGTAATGTTAAATGTCCGCCGAACTTCACAGCTGTGTATCTCTGGCTTATTCAAAGTTGTCTGGCTTCTTAAAAGTGTCACCACTCCTTCCGCCCCCTTCTCCCCTCCCCCCCTACCTCCCACTTTTAAAGGACTTAATGTACACTGTGCTAGCCGTTTTAACCTTCCTGTTCATCGCGGTGTGTGTCTGTATCACCTTGGCTTTGCACCGTGTGAGTTTCAGACAGTGCTCCCCCGCTTTCCCTGGCCCCCCCGCCTTTGCTGTGTGTGTGTGTGTGTGTGTGCGTGTGTGCGTGTGTGTGTGTGTGTGTTGTGTGTGTGTGTGTGTGTGTGTGTGTGTGTGTGTGTGTGTGTGTGTGTGTGTGTGTGTGTGTGTGTGTTCCACTCTGACAATCGCCGTTCCAGTTCCCAGTTTTTCAGCGGGTGCTGTGAACTTGGCAGTCGCCGACAGTCTGCTGAAAAATCGCCCAAGTGGGACAGGCCTTTAAGGTCTAAAGTCTAAAGGATATCTCCTGTTTTCTCAGTCAATGCCTCATGATGGCATCCAGTACCCTGAGAATGTTATCCTATATCCCAAGATGATTTATCACCCAACAAACAGCTAACAATGGCCTGTTTCCTTTATCATCGTTACTTTTTTGTACATCTTTTATTCATTGTTCTTTAACTCCCGACATCATCGTCTATATCTCTCATTTCCCTTGCCCGCGACTAGTCTGAAAAACAGTCTCGACCCGAAACGTCACCCATTACTTCTCTCCAGAGACGCTGCCTGTCCCGCTGAGTTACACCAGTATTTTGAGTCTATCTTTAGTTTAAACCAGCATCTGCAGTTCCTTCCTGCACACGTCCCTTTCATAAATGTGGTTCAGCTCCCACACCGAACAAATTCCAGCCCCTTCCAGGAGTTTGGCGGCAGCAACAAAAAAGTTGATCGGCAAGATTAATATTTAACAATATTCATCCTCATATTCAGAATCTTACCTTCGCCGACTGTGATGCTTTAATTACTCAATACACGCGTTTTGCTTACATCAGAATTATTAATGATTTGCTCGTCTGCTCAGCCTTGACAAATAAAACCCTGAAATCAGTCTATAAAAGGGTCCTGACCCGAAACGATGCATATCCATGTTATCTTGAGATGCTGCCTGACCTGCTGAGTTACTCCAGCACTTTGTGTCGTCTTCTGTAAACCAGCATCTGCAGTTCCTTGTTTATACCTCTCAATTAAACACCCCTTTCCCACAATGTGCTGGAGTAACTCAGCGGCTCAGGCAGCATCTCTGGAGGACATAACGTTTTGGGTCGGGACCCCTCCTCAGAGTGATTGCACTATGGGGGAGGGGGGGGGCGGGGCTGAAAGAGAGGTAGGTGCGTGAGAAAGCCAAACAAGTTATAGGTGGATACAGGTGATGGGGGGAGGGTTGATTTGCAGGTGGGTGGACAAAGGCCAGGGATGAAAAGACAAAAAGTGTGAGATGAGAAGTGAAGCAAGAGGAAGGAATATAGGTGTGAGGAGTTGGCGGGATTTTGGGAGAAATTTGTGCCCAGATGGGACACAGGGAAGTGAGGGGCGGAGGGAAGGAAAGGAGAGGGGGTGTTTGTGGATTAGGTACCTAAAATTAGAGAATTCAATGTCCATACCGCTGGGTTGTGGAATATGAGGTGCTGTTCCTCCAGTTTGTGTGTAGCCTCACTCCGGCAATGGAGGAGGCCCAGGACTGAAAGGTCAGTATGGGAATGGGAAACATAGAAACATAGATAATAGGTGCAGGAGGAGGCCATTCGGCCCTTCGAGCCAGCACCGCCATTCATTGTGACCATGGCTGGTCGTCCCCAATCAATAACCCGTGCCTGCCTTCTCCCCATAACCCTTGATTCCACTAGCCCCTAGAGCTCTATCTAACTCTCTCTTAAATCCATCCAGTGATTTGGTCTCCACTGCCCTCTGTGGCAGGGAATTCTACAAATTCACAACTCTCTGGGTGAAAACGTTTTTTCTCACCTCAGTTATAAATGGTTAGCAACTGGGAGATTTTATCTTAGACTTTAGTTTAGTTTACTTTACTTTAGACTTTCGAGATACAGCATGGAAAAAGGCCCTTCGGCCCACCGAGTTTGTGCCAACCAGCGGTCACCCCCATACACTAACCCCTATCCTACATATGAAGGACAATTTACAATTGTTATCAAGGCCAAGTAACCTACAAACCTGCACGTCTTTGGAGTGTGGGAGGAAACCCACGCAGTCCCAGGGAAAATGTACAAATTCCGTACAGACAGCGCCCGTAGTCAGGATCGAACCCGGGTCTCTGGCGCCGTAAGGCAGCGACTCTACTGTCAAGTTAAGTCAAGTCAAGTCAAGTCAAGTCAAGTTTATTTGTCACATACACATACGAGATGTGCAGTGAAATGAAAGTGGCAATGCTCGCGGACTTTTGTGCAAAAGACAAACAACAAAACAACCAAACAAATTATAAACACAATCATAACACACTGCTGCGCCACCGTGCAGATCCAGCAGGTCTTGGTGGTCTGAACGCAGGTATTTGGTGGCAAGCTCAACACAATCTCCCAACAGACAGAGACACACAGAGCTGCCTGACAAACAGCCAACTTCTGGTGGAATCCACTCCATTTTCAACCCACATGTGCTAGGGCAAGGAAGTGTTGGCAGGTCTCACAACAGAAGCTGATGCCTTCACTTTGGTGTCAATGCGAGTTGACTTAAAACGTGTTATATAAATAAAACTTACTTACTTACTTACTTACTTACTTTAGTACAGGGAGCTTTAGGCTGAGGTTTTATATTGTTACAAGTACCCAAGTAAAGTGAAATCTTTGTTTTGCATGCTATCCAATCAATTCCGATACAACCAAGCCAAACACAAGATTCAGATTCAGATTCAATTTTAATTGTCATTGTCAGTGTACAGTACAGAGACAACATAATGCATTAAACTAGGTAGAGCAAAGGGGAAGATACAGAGTGCAGAATATAGTTCTCAGCATTGTAGCATCAGTTCCAGAGACAAAGTCCAATGTCCGCAATGGGGTAGAGGTGAATGGGACAGTACCCTAGCTTATGGAAGGACCATTCAGAAGCCTGATAACAGAGGGGAAGAACCTGTTCCTGAGTCTGGTGGTGCGCACTTTCAAGCTTCTGTACCTTCTGCTGGATGGGAGTGGGAACACGGAATGACCTGGGATCAGTCTGTGATTATGTCGGCTGCTTTTCCGAGGTAGCGTGAAGTCCGTGGATGGAGTCCGTGGTGGATATTCCGGTCTGTGTGACGGACTGGGTTACATCTACAACTCTTTGCAATTGATAGACTTGCTTCACTTTACTTTGGAATTCTCCGCCTCAGAGGGCGGTGGAGGCCGGTCCGCTGGATACTTTTAAGAGAGAGCTAGATAGGGCTCTTAAAGATAGCGGAGTCAAGGGATATGGGGAGAAGGCAGGAGCGGGGCACAAATTGGGGATGATCAGCCATGATCATATTGAATGGCGGTGCTGGCTCGAAGGGCCGAATGGCCTACTCCTGCACCTATTGTCTATTGTCTATTTAGAGATGCAGCGCGGAACCAGGCCCTTTGGCCCACCGAGTCCACACCGACCAGCGATCTCCCCGTAACACTAACACTACCCTAGTCCAGTAGTGAACCTGGGTCTCTGGCGCTGTAAGGCAGCAACTCTACCGCTGCGCCACTGTGCCGCCCCCTGTGCTAATGTGTATGTCCACCCACATACGAAGACCCTCACTACACGCTACACCTGCAGCAAGTCTAATGTGCATTGTCGCATTTCTCCTGCAATACAGTGTTGTTGCATGGTCTCGTTGTTAAAGTCAGCGAAGTTCGGTTGGTTCGTCCGCTATGACCAAAATCCGTTATAAAGAGGTCGGTTAAAACACGGGTTTATTGCAGGCAACATCAGTGGAGAGAGAGACCACCGTTGGTGTTTCATTGGAAAAGAAATGTGAGAAAATGAAGGACCATACCCATTGTAATTCCCTAGTCTTCCATCTCCACAGCCCACTTCCCCTTCTGAGGCACTTTGCCCTACAGCTATGGGCAGCACGGTGGCTCAGCGGTAGAGTTGCTGCCTCACAACGCCAGAGACCCGGGTTCGATCCTGACTACGGGTGCTGTCTGTACGGAGTTTGTACGTTCTGCATGGGTTTGCTCCGAGATCTTCGGTTTCCTCCCACACTCCAAAGACGTACAGGATAGTGTTAACATCGGCAAGATCCACTTCTTGTGAAGAACGTTTAATTTAGTTTAGAGATGCAGAATGGAAATAGGCCCTTCGGACCTCCGGGTTCAGGCTGACCATCGATCACCCGTTCACACTGGTTCTGTGTTATCCCACTTTCTCATCCACTCCCTACACACTAGGGGGAATTTACAGAGGCTAATTGACCTACAAACCGGCACGTCTTTGTATTGTGGGAGGAAGCCGGAGGACCCGGAGGAAACTCACATGGTCACAGGGAGAACGTGCAAACCGTACACAGACACAGGCAGCACCCGAGGCCAGGATCGAACCGGGGGTCTCCGGCGCTGTGGGGCAGCAACCCGCTCTACCCGCTGCGCCACTGTGCCGCACTAAGTTAGCCGCCGTAAAGCAGGGCCTGTGACATTTCGGGAATGAAAGACCCGAAACGTCACCTACCCATGTTTTCCAGAGTTGCTGCCTGACCCACTGACACCACCCGAGGCCAGGATCGAACCCGGGTCTCTGGCGCTGTGAGGCAGCAGCTCTACCGTGTCATCTGAAACAGGAGCTGGAAAAGTCCGTTCAGCCCCTCAGGTGTGCAGAAGGGTCCCGACGGCAAACGTCACCTATCCATGGTGTCCCGAGATGCTGAGTTCCTCCAGCACTTTGTGTCTTTCTTTGGTAAACCGACACCTGCAGTTCCTTGTTACTACAGCCCCTCTAACCTGTTGCATTGTTCAATATAATCATCACTGATCACGTCTTGGGGTTCACTCTCATTTTCTTAACTGACCCTCACAATGTTGACTGTGCTGTGACCAGAAGTGTATCGTTATCAGCCTTGAGCTTACAAAATGGGTTAGTTCAAGGACGTATAACACCAGGGATAAAATTACTTCTCATCCCTGTCTTAAGATGAGACAGCTGCTTGGAGAAGGCTTGGGAACAGCACAGTCCAAGACCGCAACTAATCGCAGGGAATTGTGGACGCAGCCCAGACCATCACGCAAACCAGCCTCCTTTCCATAGACTCCATCTACACTTGACACTGCCTCAGCAAGGCCAGCAGCATAATCACGGACCAGTCTCACCCCTGTCACTCCCTCTTCTCCCCTCTCCCATCAGGCAAGAGGTGCAAAAGTGCATGTAAAGTGCACACCACCAGATTCAGGGACAGTTTCTTCCCAGATGTTATCAGGCAACTGAACCATCCTACCACAACTAGAGATGGGTCCCAACCTACTAACATCAATGTCATTGGAGACCCTCAGACTTCTGTAATCGGACCTTACTGGACTTTATCTTGCACTAAACATTATTCCCTTTATCCTGTATCTGTACACTGTGGGCGGCTCGATTGTAATCATGTATAATCTCTCCGCTGACTGGATAGCGTGCAACAAAAAAGCTTTTCACTGTACCTCGGTACACGTGACAATAAACTAAACATGAAACTAAACTAAGATAAACACATACTATCTGTTAATTAGGCAAGATAGGTCTTAATATCAGCAATGTGGGCCGAAAGGCCTGTTCAGTGTTCCAGGACTCCTGTTCCTGTTCAGTTCACTGTTCATAAGTTCTAGGAGCAGGATTAGACCATTCAGCCTATCAAGTCTGCACCGCCATTCAATTATGGCTGATCTATCTCTCCCTCCTAACCCCATGCACATGCCTTCTCCCTGTGTTCTAGGACTCATATTCCTGTACTGTTCAGTCTTGTAGAGTCATAGTCATACTGCGAGGAACCAGGCCCTTCGGCCCAACTTGCTGTCTTACTGTTTCTTACATGTTGGGATAACCCCTGCCTCAACAAACTCCTCTGTCAGCTTGTTCCATACACCCACCACCCTTTGTTCTAGATCACCCGTTCCTGTACTGTTGAGTGTTTTCGAATCCCTGCCCCTGTACCATGCAGCGTGCGAGATCTCCCATTCCTGTGCCATTCAATGTTCTAGGACAGTTCTAGCACTCCTGCTCCTGTACTGCTCATGTTCTAGATCTCCTGTCCCTTGTGTCGCCCGATGTTCTAGATCTCCCTGCCCAGGTGCAGCCCACTGTTCTAGATCCCCAGGTCCACGTACAATTAGTTCACTGTTCTAGATCTCCATGGCCATGTACAGTTCACTGTTTTAGATATCTCTGCCCAGGCACAATGTTCTAGATCTCCCGTGTCCATGTCCTATCCACTGTTCTAGAGTCCACTCAAAGTACAGTTCACTGTTCTAGATCCCAGGTCCACGTACAGTCATCTCACTGTTCTAGATCGCCATGGCCAGGCACAGTGTTCTAGATCTCCATGTGCTGCCCACTGTTCTGGATCTCCCAGTCCCCAGTGCTGTCCACTGTTCTAGATCTCCCTGCACAGGCACAGTGTTCTACTAGATCTCTCCGGCCAAGTGCAGGTTCACTGTTCTAGATATCAATGGCCATGTACAGTTCTGAAACAGTTATTTTTTACAATTGTGATCTCCATATGATTCAAACGCACACGAATGGAGATCTCCTCGTTATGCCCATTGGTCTGATTATCCATTAGGAGAATCGCATTTCTTCACTGTTCTAGTGGTGTGTCCAACATACTTGCAATCCACATTTTAAGCGTTGGTATTTGATGTCCCTTCCAAAATTTAAGTATTATTTTTTTTGCTATTATTAGTTCATAATTAAGGAATAGATTTCCGCGGATGTGTTCAATTCAATTCCCATCTTCCACGTAGCCAAATATAATCATTTCTGTACAGCGGCAGGGTTGGTGAGGATAGGGTGCCCCTCGCACGTCGCTCTCTGGATCTCCCCATGTCCATGTCCTAGCCAGTGTTCTAGAGTCCACTCAAAGTGCACCCGCTGTTCTAGATCCGTGGGTGCCACGTAAACCAGCGACTGTTCTAGATCAGCCGGCCAGGCACAGTGTTCAGATCTCCACCGAGGCCCACTGTCTGGTCTCCCAGTCCCCCACTGTACCGTTCAGATCTCCCTGCACAGCACAGTGTTCTACTAGATCTCTCAGGCCAAGTGCAGGTTGGGACCTAGAAGTGAAACTCCACTCGTTTGTTCACTGTTCTAGATCTCCCTGCCCACGCACAGTATTCTAGATCTCCCCGGTGCTGCCCACTGTTCTAGATCTCCCTGTCCAGTGTTACCCACTGTTCTAGTGCTCCCTGCACAGGCACATTGTTCTAGATCTCCCTGTCCAAGTGCAGTTCACTATTCTAGATCTCAATGGCCATGTACAGTTCACTGTTCTAGTGCTCCCTGCACAGGCACATTGTTCTAGATCTCCCTGTCCAAGTGCAGTTCACTGTTCTAGATCTCCCTGTCCCCGTACAGTTAGTCCCGTGTTCTAGGGCTCACCTCAGGTTTTCCGCGGTGAAGGCTCGGTTCAAATCACAGTCCACGTAGCGGGTGCACCTCTGCACGGCGGCAGGGTTGGTGAGGAAAGGGTGGACCTCGCACGTCGCTCTCTGGATCTCCGACCTGTCCCGGAGCCAGTGCCTGACCAAAAATACCCCCGACAGCTCATTGCCGTGGGTGCCCCCGAACACAGCGATCCTCCGCACAGCCGGCAGGCAGGCAGCTCCAACCGAGGCCATGTCTGGTGGCAAAAACACTACCGACAGAAAACAACTTTCAGCAGCCAGGAAACTTTCAGACACAAATTAAACTTGGGACCAAAGTGAAACTCCACTCGTTTGTCGATTGAGTTGAACTTCCCCAAGACGTGTAAACGCCAACTCAGTCAGGGGACGGCTGTTCCTGACATGACCATCTTTATTAAACATATGGGCGTTACTAAACACGCCCTGGTAATGAATAATGAATAGGGCGCCTAGCTTTACTCGCTGGTACAATAACTCCCTGGTTAAAAAATACACCAAGTGCTGGAGTAAGTTTCTGTTTTTTTTTTCAAAATTAGATTTATTCAAGTATTTACAACACTAAATAATTCAAATGAAAACCCACCCCCATTGTACAAATCAAACAAATATTTTAAAATGTCAATAATACTATTCAACAATTATTCGTCCCCATCCTTATTAAGGATACATTCCCCCTCGTGGTGCCCGGCGGTCCCGGAAACCCCCCAGGGTGCCCGTGGACAGGGCGTAGTCCCTCTCTAGTACCAGCCGGGCGCGGACATAACCCCGGCTTCCTCTGGGAAGAAACTCCTGACTCGTGGATGGCTCCTTGGCAGGCCCAGGAGCAACCCGACCAGGCGTTTGCCTGACTGTAGCGGCTGTCCAAAGATCCGTGGTGCAGGGGTGTGAAGAGGCCAGAAGGCAAGGATTTTGTTTGCTCTGGAGGGCACTGCAACCTGTTGTATGGTTCCTGCAGGGGGGTGAGTGAAGTTCCCATAGTGCGTTCGGCCGAACGCACTACTCTCTGCAGAGCCTTCTTGTCCTTGGCAGAGCAATTCCCGAACCAGATGGTAATGTTCCCGGACAAGATGCTTTCCACCGCCCCTGTGTAGGGGGGCCTTTCTGTTTACAGGCAGATGCCCCCCCCTCCGTAATTAAGTTCCCTGCCTCTGCCTAACTTAGTTTACTTCTTTTAAATTAACAACCACTCTCTCATCCCATTGCCCAGAGTAGGGGAATGGAGAACCAGAGGACATATGATCAAGGTGAGGCAGGGAACATTTAATAGGAATTTGAGGGGTAACTTTTTCCACACAAAGGATGGTAGGTGTATGGAACGAACTGATGGAGGAGGTCATTGAGGCATGGTCGGATAGTCGGCGACTAAACCGTCTCCCCCATCTGGTTTGCCAGGTGAGGAAGGGGCTGTGGACCCCCAGCAGGACCAAGAACAAGACCTGTCAAAGGGCATGTGAGCTTCTTGTGAGCCAACGGCCACCCACACTTCAGTAGACGTTGCGATCACTGTCGTACATAGCATTGTAAGGAATGATGATAAAGCACACACACACCAAAATCCTACACTTCCAGCGGCGGAGGTCTGCAGGAACTGGAGGACAGGGATGTGTGGTGCGTCCTTCATCGTTCCTTTTGGAAACCGGCACCACTGCGTCGCGAATGTTTTCAACGATGATGAATGAATGAATGAATGAATGAATGGAGTACAGGAGATTAAGAGATGATTTTATAGAGGTACATAAAATCTTGAGAGGAATCAGTCTGAAGAAGGGTCTCGACCCGAAACGTCGCCTATTCCTTCTTTCCATAGATGCCGCCTCACCCGCTGAGTTCCTCCAGCATTTTTGTCTACCTTCGATTTTTCCAGCATCTGCAGTTCTTTCTTAAACAGGGGAATAGATAAGGTGAATACACAGTATCTTTTACTCAGAGGAGGGGAATCAAGAACCAGAGGACATAGGTATAAGGTGAGAGGAGAAAGGTTTAATAGGAACCTAAATAGCAACGTTTTCACTCAGAGGGTGGTGGGTGTATGGAACGAGCTGCCAGAAACATGCCTCGTGACATGTGGATTTGTAGGTTAATAGGCCTCTGTAAATTGCCCTTAGCGTATAGGAAGTGGATCACAAGTGGAATAGCATTGAACTGGTGTGAATAGGTGATCAGGTCTGAAGAAGGGTTTCGGCCCGAAACATCGCCTATTTCCTTCGCTCCATAGATGCTGCCGCACCCGCTGAGTTTCTCCAGCATTTTTGTGAACAGGTGATCGATGGTCAGCATGCACTTGGTGGGCCAAAGGACAGATTTCCATGCTGTATCTATAAACTAATCTAAACTAAACTAAAATATGCTAAATTAAACGAAACTAAAGAGGTAATTGAGGCAGGTACAATAAAAACATTTAAAAGACGCTTGGACAGGTACATGGATAGAAAATGTTTAGAGGGATATGGGCCAAATGTGGGCGAATGGGCCCAGCTTCGATGTGGCATCTTGGGTTGGGCTGAAGAGCCTGTTTCCATCGTGTGACTCTAAGATAATCACACCTAAGTACAAGAGTGCGATCGTAGTGTAAGAATGGCAACTAGCTTGTTCCGTTAATACCAAAGATTGAATTACCCACTCGTATTTTTGGAATAACGGGCTAAAATTTACCGCTGACAGAATAGTCATGTATAAGTTTTTTGTACGACGTTTCCTACAAAGAGGCAGGCATAGCTGGGGCCCATGCGCGTGTCCATAGCTACGCCTTGGATCTGGAGGAAGTGGGAGGAGTCGAAGGAGAAGTTGTTAAGGGTGAGGACCAGCTCTGCTAGGCGGAGGAGAGTGTTAGTAGATGGAAATTGGCTGTTTCTGCGGTCGAGGAAGAAACGGAGGGCTTTAAGACCTTCCTGGTGGTGGATGGAGGTGCAGAGTGACAACCTCCATAGTAAAGATGAGGGAGTGGGGGCCTGGAAAAAGGAAGTCATTGAAGAGACGAAGAGCGTGTGAGATGTCTTGGACATAGGTAGTGAAGGATTGGACCAGGGGGGAATAAGATGGAGTCGAGGTGTGTGGAAATTCATTCAGTGGGACATGAACAAGCAGAAACAATGGGTCTGCCAGGTCAGTTCTATTTGTGGATTTTGGAGCGAAGGTCACATTGCCATGATCACATTGAATGGTGGTGCTGGCGGAAGGGCCGAATGGCCTATTCCTGCACCTATTGTTTATTGTTTATTGACACCCATACGAATCAAGAAATTGTCAATCTCTGTTTTAAAAATACTTAATGACTTGGACTACACTGAAATTCCTCCTCATCTCCTTTCTCAGGAGATTCTGAGAGTATGGTCTCTCGTCCTAAGCTCTCCCATTAGTGGAACCATCCTCTTCACATCCACTCTATCCAGGCCTTTCACTATACGGTATCTTTCAATGAGATCTCCCCTCATCCTTCTACTCCAGTGAGTAAACCAGCATCTGCAGTTCCTGCTACTACTTTTTTTTAGTTTTGTTTTCAGATACAGTGTGGAAACAGGGGTTTAGGCCCACCGAGTCCGCGCCGACAATGATCCCCGCACATTAACGCTACCCTACACTCACTGGGGACAATTTTACATTTCTACCAAAGCCAATTAACCTACAAACCCGTACGTCTTTGGACTGTGGGAGGAAACCAAAGATCTCGGAGAAAACTCACATGGTCCCGGTGAGAACGTACAGACAGCATCCGTGGTCTGGATTGAACCCGGCTCTCTGGAGCTGTAATGGGCCTGTCCCACTTAGGCGATTTTTCAGCGGACGGCTGGCGACTGTCAAGTTGCCGGCTGTCGCCTGAAAAACCGGGAACTGGAACGGCGACTGTCAGAGTGGAACCCACCCACTCACACACAAAAACATCACTTCCTTCACCAGCCCATGAGAATATTTTAGACTGCCCTCCCCTTGCTTGCCCTGTCTAAAAAATTAACGGTGCAAAGCCAATGTGATATAGACACACACCGCGATGAACAGGAAGGTTGGCGCTGTCAAAAGACGGCTAAAACACAGTGTACAGTAAGTCCTTTAAAAGAGGGCGGGGAGACGTGGGGGTGGAGAAGGGTGGAGAAGGAGTAGAGGCAACTTTTAATAAGCCAGACATACACGGCTGTGAAGCTCGGCGAACATTTAACATTACTGGTCGGTTATCCTTAATTCTGAAAACTACTGCTTACCTTTTTTTTCTCAATGAGCCAATGAAATTCACCGGTCAGCACCGGCTCCAACCTACGAGAACCTCCAAGAACCTTCGACCTCCTGGCGACCCACCTACGGCTCGAGAATTCTCGCTACTCTCCATGGCGGCTTCATTCCAGTCGCTGCTTATTTTTCAACGTTGCAGAATTCACGGCGACCATAATGAGGCCGCGACTAAGTTCCCAGAATGCGGGAACTCCTCACGACCATGAAGGCGACTCCCCGGCAACCACCCGGGAACATGTGGCGACTGCATAGTCTCATGCAGTCGCCTAAAAAGTCGCCCAAGTGGGACAGGCCCATTAGGCAGCAACTCTGCCGCTGCGCCACCGTGCCGCATAACTTTTGACTCTCTTGACTCTCTCTCTTACTTGAGAAGATCAATGGTTGGGACTTGTAAGCCTTTTAACTTGCCTCTTGACACTTGTTAGTCTGAACTTGAATGTTGTTATTACTGCTAGACACAAAATGCTGGAGTAAAGGCCCTGTCCCACATACGTGTCCTTGGCACGCAAATTACGGAATGGATGATGTTTCGGGTCAAGACCCTTCTTTCAGACTGAAGAAGAGTCTCGACCCGAAACATCACCCATTCCTTCTCGCCAGAGAATCTGCCGGTCCCGCTGAGTTACTCCTGCATTTTGTATCCATCTTCAAATGACGTCACGCGCTCCAGACGGCTGTGCGGACGCATGAAGTCGTGCGCGACCTTCGGGGGACCGTCGCGCCTTAAAGCGACCACGAGGTCACGTAAATAGCGTGGCAAGGACACGTAAGTGGGACAGGGGCTTAACTCTACGGAGAGAAGGATTAGGCGACGTTTCTGGTCAAGACCCTTCTTCAGACTGATCTTATTATTTTTGATTAGTTGTTATGCAGCATAGTTGCTTTATTGTCTGTGGAATTGGGAGTGGAGCCAAAAGCAGAACATGCAGCAGCAGCACACATCTGTACTTCTAACACATGATGGAGGGAAGTCACTGACTCATTCCACAATAGTGTCCTGTCTGCAGTGACTCCGATGCCTCCAACAATCAGTCATCTTCCTCGTTATTAGGAAGATAGACGCAAAAAGCTGGAGTAACTCAGCATTTCAGGGGGCATCTCTGGAGAAAAGGAATAGGTCGGGACCCTTCTTCAGACCGAGAGTCAGGGGAGTGGGCGGTGCAGAGGTAAAATGTAGTGGGAGTAAGTGTAGTAAGACTGGTGGGAGAACTGGGAAGGCGCAGGGGATGGAGAGACAAGGCCTGGAGTGTAAGCTGCCCAAGCGATATATGAGGTGCTGCTCCTCCAATATGCGCTGGGCCTCACTCTGACAACGGAGGAGGCCCAGGACAGAAAGGTCAGATTGAGAATGGGAAGGAGGATTTAAAGAGTTGAACAACCGGGAAATGGAAGAAATGCTCCAGGTCGTGACGGACCCGGAATTCGTTGAGGTGGGGGTGGAGGGGATCCAAGCCAAGGTAAGGCCTCTGCTGAGGGCAGACGTTCCGTATCAGGAAGTGGGAGGTCAGGGGGGGATGATGATGACAAGACCAGGGTGGGGGCTGGGGTCGGAGGAGGGCAGGTGAGTAGGCGGCCACCGACCCTCGCCGCCTCCCCGGCCATCCGCTGACCGGGACTAACCAACGCTTTGTCCGCTGACCCGGACTCCAGCCCCCCCCCTCCCGCGGGTAACTCCACCAGCAACTCCATCGACCCTCACCGCTCCACTGCCCACCAGCAGGCCGCAGCTGTCACTTTACCTGAGTCCCAGGCTCAGCACCGGGCCTACAGTCTCCACGATGCAGAATCCAACAGCATGTGGTCTGACTCTGCTGGGTCCTACTGCTCCCCCCCCCCCTCTCCTACAGGGAACAGCATAAGGGGTTCCTCTGGTTAGAGTCATTGAGTGCTATAGTGTGGAAACAGGCCCTTCGGCCCCCCCAGCTCACACCGGCCAACAATGTCCCAGCTAAACTAGTCCCACTTGCATGTGCTTGGTCTATATCCCTACAAACCTGTCCTATCCATTTACCTGTCTAATTGTTTCTTAAACGATTTGGATAGTCTCGGCCTTAACTACCTCCTCTGGCAGCTTGTTCCATACACCCACCACCCTTTGTGTGAAAAGGTTACTCCTCGGATTCCTACCAAATCTTTTTCCCTTCACCTGGAACCTATGTCTTCTGGTCCTCGATCCCCCTACTCTAGGCAAGAGACCCTGTGCATCCACCCGATCTATTCCTCTCAAGATTTTGTATACCTCTATAAGATCTCCCATCATCCTCCTAGAGAGCTCACACCCTCTAGTCCTGGCAACATCCTCATAAATCTTTTCTGAACCCTTTCAAGTTTGACAGTATCTTTCCTGTAACACGGTGCCCAGAAATGAACACAATATTCTAAATGCGGTCTCACCAACATCTTTTACAACTGCGACATGACATCCCAACTTCTATACTCAACACTCTGACTGATGAAGGCCAAAGTGCCAAAAGCCTTTTTGACCACCTTATCTACCTGCGACGACCTTCAAGGAACCATGCACTTATACTCCTAGATCCTTCTGCTCTACAACACTACCCAGAGGCCTACCATTTACTGTGTAGCTCCTGCCCTTGTTCGACGTCCCAAAATACAGCACCTCACACTTTTCTGTATTAAATTCCATCAACTATTCCTCCGCCCACCTGGCCGATCGATCCAGATCCTGCTCCAATCTTTCACAACCATCTTCACTATCTGCAAAACCACTAACTTTTGTATCATCAGCAAACCTGCTAATCTTGCCCTGTATGTTCTCATCCAAATCACCAAACCCTGAAGCACACCTTCTGTCACAGGACTCCAGTCTGATAAGCAACCTTCCACCATCTCCCTCTGCTTCCTTCCATGGAGCCAATTTGCCATCCATTCAGCTATCTTGCCTTGGATCCCATGCGATCTAACCTTCCAGACCACCTTGTTGAACGCCTTACTTCTACCCCTTTCCCCTTTAACCAGGTTGCCCCACTTAATCCCCACCCATTCAATAGTCCTCATGCCCCCCTCCTCTCTGAACACCCACCATCCCCCCACCAGACATCGCCTCGGCCTCCATCTACTCACCTGCCCTCCTCTGACTCCAACCCCCACCCTCTACCCTCTCAAACCTTTTTATTTCCACATGTTGGCGGGCCATCAACTGTCTCAACTTTTCCACTCCCCTTATCTGCTCTAACCTCAAGCGTGGAAGTCTGGGGCGCTGACCTCTACTGGGCTGAGGCCAGTCAACAACTCTCAGACACCACCTCCTACTTATCCTTGGACCATGATCCCACAGACAAGCACCAGGCCTTTATATCACATTCCATTTCTGACTTTACTACTTCCGGCTCTCTGCCCTCCAAAGCCTCCAACCTTATCGTTCCCCAGCCCCGCACGGCCTAGATTTACTATCTCCCCAAAATCCACAACCATAACTGTCCTGACAGGCCCATTGGTTCTGCTTGTTCATGTCCCACTGAATTAATTTCCACATACATCGACTCCATCCTATTCCCCCCGGCGCAGTCCCTCACTACCTATGTCCAAGACATCTCACACGCTCTTCGTCTCTTCAATGACTTCCGTTTTGCAGGCCTCCACTACCTCATTTTTACTATGGATGTCCAGTCACTCTGCACCTCCGTCCCCCACCAGGAAGGTCTTAAAGCCCTCCGTTTCTTCCTCGACCGCAGAATCAGCCAATTTCCGTCTACTAACACTTTCCCCAGCCTAGCGGAGCTGGTCCTTACATAGAAACATAGAAACATAGAAATTAGGTGCAGGAGTAGGCCATTCGGCCCTTCGAGCCTGCACCGCCATTCAATATGATCATGGCTGATCATCCAACTCAGTATCCCGTACCTGCCTTCTCTCCATACCCCCTGATCCCCTTAGCCACAAGGGCCACATCTAACTCCCTCTTAAATATAGCCAATGAACTGGCCTGAACTACCCTCTGTGGCAGAGAGTTCCAGAGATTCACCACTCTCTGTGTGAAAAAAGTTCTTCTCATCTCGGTTTTTAAAGGATTTCCCCTTTATCCTTAAGCTGTGCCCCCTTGTCCTGGACTTCCCTCACATCGGGAAAAATCTCCCTGCATCTATCCTGTCCAACCCCTTAAGAATTTTGTAAGTTTCTATAAGATCCCCTCTCAATCTTCTAAATTATAGAGAGTATAAACCAAGTCTATCCAGTCTTTCTTCATAAGACAGTCCTGACATCCCAGGAATCAGTCTGGTGAACCGTCTCTGCACTCCCTCTATGGCAATAATGTCCTTCCTCAGATTTGGAGACCAAAACTGTACGCAATACTCCAGGTGTGGTCTCACCAAGACCCTGTACAACTGCAGTAGAACAACTCTGCTCCTATACTCAAATCCTTTAGCAATGAAAGCTAACATACCATTCACTTTCTTTACTGCCTGCTGCACCTGCATGCCTACCTTCAATGACTGGTGTACCATGACACCCAGGTCTCGCTGCATCTCCCCCTTTCCCAATCGGCCACCATTTAGATAATAGTCTGCTTTCCTGTTTTTGCCACCAAAATGGATAACCTCACATTTATCCACATTATACTGCATCTGCCAAACATTTGCCCACTCACCCAGCCTATCCAAGTCACCCTGCAGTCTCCTAGCATCCTCCTCACAGCTAACACTGCCCCCCCAGCTTAGTGTCATCCGCAAACGTGGAGATATTGCCTTCAATTCCCTCATCCAGATCATTAATATATATTGTAAATAGCTGGGGTCCCAGTACTGAGCCTTGGGGTACCCCACTAGTCACTGCCTGCCATTGTGAAAAGGACCCGTTTACTCCTACTCTTTGCTTCCTGTTTGCCAGCCAGTTCACTATCCACATCAATACTGAACCCCCAATGCCTTGTGCTTTAGGTTTGTATACTAATCTCTTATGTGGGACCTTGTCGAAAGCCTTCTGGAAGTCCAGATACACCACATCCACTGGTTCTCCCCTATCAACGCTACTAGTTACATCCTCGAAAAATTCTATAAGATTCGTCAGACATGATTTACCTTTCGTAAATCCATGCCGACTTTGTCCAATGATTTCACCACTTTCCAAATGTGCTGCTATCCCATCTTTAATAACTGACTCTAGCAGTTTCCCCACTACCGATGTTAGACTAACTGGTCTGTAATTCCCCATTTTCTCTCTCCCTCCCTTCTTAAAAAGTGGGGTTACGTTTGCTACCCGCCAATCTTCAGGAACTACTCCAGAATCTAAAGAGTTTTGAAAGATTATTACTAATGCATCCACTATTTCTGGAGCTACTTCCTTAAGTACTCTGGGTTGCAGCCTATCTGGCCCTGGGGATTTATCGGCCTTTAATCCATTCAGTTTACCCAACACCACTTCCCGGCTAACCTGGATTTCACTCAATTCCTCCAACTCCTATGACCCGCGGTCCCCTGCTATTTCCGGCAAATTATGTATGTCTTCCTTAGTGAAGACGGAACCAAAGTAGTTATTCAATTGGTCCGCCATATCCTTGTTCCCCATGATCAACTCACCTGTTTCTGACTGCAAGGGACCTACATTTGTTTTAACTAATCTCTTTCTTTTTACATATCTATAAAAACTTTTGCAGTCAGTTTTTATGTTCCCTGCCAGTTTTCTTTCATAATCTATTTTTCCTTTCCTAATTAAGCCCTTTGTCCTCCTCTGCTGGTCTTTGAATTTCTCCCAGTCCTCCGGTATGCTGCTTTTTCTGGCTAATTTGTACGCATCATCCTTCGCTTTGATACTATCCCTGATTTCCCTTGTTATCCATGGATGTACTACCTTCCCTGATTTATTCTTTTGCCAAACTGGGATGAACAATTTTTGTAGTTCATCCATGCAGTCTTTAAATGTCTTCCATTGCATATCACCGTCAACCCTTTTAGAATTAATTGCCAGTCAATCTTGGCCAATTCACGTCTCATACCCTCAAAGTTACCTTTCTTTAAGTTCAGAACCATTGTTTCTGAATTAACAATGTCACTCTCCATCCTAATGAAGAACTCAACCATATTATGGTCACTCTTGCCCAAGGGGGCACGTACAACAAGATTGCTAACTAACCCTTCCTCATTACTCAATACCCAGTCTAAAATAGCCTGCTCTCTCGTTGGTTCCTCTACATGTTGATTTAGATAACTATCCCGCATACATTCCAAGAAATCCTCTTCCTCAGCACCCCTGCCAATTTGATTCACCCAATCTATATGTAGATTGAAGTCACCCATTATAACCGTTTTGCCTTTGTCGCACGCATTTCTAATTTCCTGTTTGATACCATCTCCAACTTCACTACTACTGTTAGATGGCCTGTACACAACACCCACCAGCGTTTTCTGCCCCTTAGTGTTTCACAGCTCTACCCATACCGATTCCACATCCTCCAAACTAATGTCCTTCCTTTCCATTGCATTAATCCCCTCTCTAATCAGTAACACTACCCCACCTCCTTTTCCTTTCTGTCTATCCCTCCTGAATATTGAATATCCCTGGATGTTCAGCTCCCAGCCTTGGTCACCCTGGAGCCATGTCTCCGTGATCCCAACTATATCATAGTCATTAATAGCTATCTGCACATTCAACTCATCCACCTTATTCCAAATGCTCCTTGCATTGAGACACAAAGCCTTCAGGCTTGTTTTTACAACACTCTTACCCCTTATACAATTATGTTGAAAAGTGGCCCTTTTTGATTTTTGCCCTGGTTTTGTCTGCCTGCCACTTTTACTTTTCACCTTGCTACCTATTTCTTCTACTCTCATTTTACACCCTTCGGTCTCTACGCTCACACATTTAAGAAACCCTTTCCCTTTAACTCCATCCTCCACTGTCCCATTCAACACCCCATCCCCCTTATTCAGTTTAAAGCCACCCGTGTAGCAGTGGCAAACCTGCCTGCCAGAATGCTGGTCCCACACCTGTTACCCTCAATAACTTCTCATTTGACTCCTCCTACTCCAAATCCATGGCGTAGCTATGGGCACGTGCATGGACCCCAGCTATGCCTGCCTCTTTGTAGGGTACGTCGAACAATCCCTGTTCCAAGCGTACACTGGCCCTATCCCCGAACTCTACCTCCGCTACATTGACGACTGCATCGGTGCTGCCTCCTGCACCCATGCAGAACTCACTGACTTTATCAATTTCCATCCTGCACTCAAATTCACTTGGACCATCTCCGACATCTCCCAACCGTTTCTACAGGAGATCTCACCGTCTCCATCACAGGAGCCAGGCTATCGACTGACATCAATTACAAACCCACTGACTCCCATAGCTATCTGGACTACACTTTTTCCCACCCTGCTTCCTGTTAAGACTCTATCCCCTACTCCCAAGTCTACGCAGCATCTGTGCCCAGGATGAGGTTTTCCGTACCAGGTCATTGGAGATGTCTTCATTGTTTATGGAATGGGGGTTCCCCTCTTCCATTATGGATGAAGCTCTCACTAGGGATTTATTTCCCAAATATCAGGGGATCCAGCTGCCACATGTATTCAAATGCAGTTTTGATATTAAAGGCAGATGCATCAAACCTAGAATTCAGCTCTTTGGACCATGATTGAACCCAGACTGGAATGATGTTGACAGCAAGTAACCATCAAAACAACATTGATAGTCTAAAGATACAGTATGGAAACAGGCTCTTCAGCCCATCGGGTCAATGTCGACTATTGAGCGCTCGTTCATAGACACAAAGTGCTGGAGTAACTCAGCGGGTCAGGCAGCATCTCTGGAGAAATGGGATAGGTGACGTTTTGCGAATAGACCCGTTCACACTGGTTCGATGTAATCCTGCTTTCTCATCCACTCCCTACATACTAGGGGGCAATTTACAGAGGGTCAATTAACCTACAAACCCGCACGTCTTTGGGATGTGGGAGGGAACCGGAGCGCCTGGAGGAAACCCATGAGGTCACAGGGGAGAACGTGAAAACTCCACACAGACAGCACCTGAGGTCAGGATCGAACCCGGGTCTCAGCGACTCTGCGCTGCCCTATGATTGATGATTAATTACCTCTTGTTAGCACTGTTGACAATCCCTTCCTATACTTTGGTGATAAATGCAATGTGGACTAAAAGGGTTGGGAAGTGACTTAAAATGTCATTTAAAGTCTCTCACTATCAACTTCCCTGGACCAGAAACTTAATTACTCCAGCCACATAATCAATGGTTCAATGGTACTTTATTATCACATGTAGCTAGATATAGAATTTTCTTTTCTTTTGTGTACAATTCAGTAAAATGTTTCCATACATAAGCACCATCACACTTAATTACAAGGGTGCAATGATTTGAGTAAGAATAGTAGATAGTCACCATATTTCCGGCATTATCTTGTATACATCAGGTTTCAAATGGGCGGCACGATAGCGCAGCGGTAGAGTTGCTATCTCACAGCGCCAGAGACCCGGGTTCGATCCTGACTACGGGCGCTGCCTGTACGGAGTTTGTACGTTCTCCCCGTGACCTGTGTGGGTTTTATCCGAGATCTTTGGTTCCCTCCCACACTCCAAAGACGCACAGGTCAGTAGGTTAGTTGGCTTGGTATAAATGTTAATTGTCCCTAGTGTGTGTAGGATAGTGTTAGTGTGCGGGGATCACAGGTTCACAAGTTAGAGGAGTAGAATCAGGCCATTCGGCCCATCGAGCCTACTCCGCCAATCATGGCTGATCTCTGCCTCCTAATTCAATTTTCCTGCCTTCTCCCCATAACCCTTGTCACCCGTTCTAATCAAGAATTTGTCTATCTCTGCCATAAAAATATCCACTGACTTGGCCTCCACAGCCTTCTGTGACAATGAGTTCCACAGATTAACTACCCTCTGACTAAAGAAGTTCCTCCTCGCCTCATTTCTGAAAGAGCACCCTTTAATTCTGAGGCTGTGACCTCTGGTCCTAGACTCTCCCACCAGTGGAAACATCTTTTCCACATCCACTCTATCTATGCCTTTCATTATTCTGTAAGTTTCAATTAAGTTCCCCCTCAACCTTCTAAACTCCAGTGAGTAGAGGCCCAGTGCTGTCAAACGCTCATCATATGCTAACCCACTAATTCCTGAAATCATTCTTGTAAATCTCCTCTGGACCCTCTCCAGAGGCATCACATCCTTCCTCAGATTTGGGACCCAAATCTGCTCAGACCTTCAAATGCAGCCTGACCAGCGCCTTATAGAGCCTCAGTATTACATCCCTGTTATTGCATTCCAGTTCTCTTGATATAAATGCTAGCATTGAATTTTCCTTTCTTACTGCAGATTTGACTTGCAAATTAACGTGTTGGCACGTTAACATCAAGAGCCTTGATCAAATGCAGCAGTTTGACTGCCTGACCACGGGAGAAGAACAGGGTAGAGATAAGACTTTTGCCTTTAATCACAGTGAGGAGGTGTTTGGAGATTCACTGTGATGGATGTTTGTGTGGAATTGTGTTAATTGTGTGTGTTTTTTTTTTTTTGCTGTTATGACTGCAGGGAACGAACGGCAAGAAAGGCATTCTAATTCTAATTCAGCGGATCAAGCAGCAGCAGATCAGATTCATGTGCACCTCCTCTAAGCTCATCTACTGCATCCGGTGTTCCCGATGAGGCCTCCTGTACACCGACGAGACAGAGCGTAAACTCTGCGACCGTTTCGCCGAACACCTGCTGGATCTCCCGGCTGCTCATCGTTTTAACTCCTCTTCCCATTCCCACACTGACGTTTGTGTCCTGGCCCCCCTCCATTGCCAGAGTGAGGCCACACACAAATTGGAGTGAATGCGCCTCATATTCTGCTTGGGTAGCTGACAACCCAACGGTATGAACATTCAATTCGCCATTTTTAAGTGACTACGAAATTCCCCCCCTCCGCATTCATCCCCCAGACCATCCCCCTCCACCTCCCCTGTCTCTCCTGCACTCCACCTCGACTTACACCTATTTATCCCCTCCCCTTCCCTCTCACCTCCATTCCTTTCTCCAGATTCACAATTTGCAACTCTTCAATCCACTTGTCTCAAACCTTCTGTCTTTTTACCTCTGGCCTTTGTCCAACCATCTTAAACCCACCTCATCATGTACAAAGCCCTGGTGAGACCACACCTGGAGTATTGTGTGCAGTTTTGGTCCCCTAATTTGAGGAAGGACATTCTTGCTATTGAGGGAGTGCAGCGCAGGTTCACAAGGTTAATTCCCGGGATGGCGGGACTGTCATATGCTGAGAGAATGGAGCAGCTGGTCTTGTACACTCTGGAGTTTAGAAGGATGAGAGGGCATCTTATTGAAACATATAAGATTGTTAAGGACTTGGACACGCTAGAGGCAGGAAACATGTCCCCGATGTTAGGGAGTCCAGAACCAGGGGCCACAGTTTAAGAATAAGGGGTAAGCCATTTAGAACGGAGACAAGGAAACATTTTTTCTCACAGAGTCTGTGGAATTCTCTGCCTCAGAGGGCGGTGGAGGCAGGTTCTCTGGATGCTTTCAAGAGAGAGCTAGATAGGGCTCTTAAAAATAGCGGAGTCAGGGGATATGGGGAGAAGGCAGGAACGGGGTACTGATTGGGGATGATCAGCACTGATCACATTGAATGGCGGTACTGGCTCGAAGGGCCAAATGGCCTCCTCCTGCACCTATTGTCTATTGTCATCTGTCTCAACCTGGCTTTGTTCCGCCTCTCATCTCTTCCAGCTTTCTCTTGCCCCTCTGTGTCCTACAAGCAGTCTGAAGAAGGGCCCTGAAACGTCACCAATCCATTTTGCCTCACCTGCTGAATTACTCCAGCACTTTATGTCTTTTGTTTTATAAACCTGCGTCTGCAATTCCTTGTTTCCAGTCAGATCGATGGTCCTTTGGACCCTTGGTTCGATCAGCTCACATTGACCACTTGCTCAGTTCTCTTCCCGACTTTGCACCATTAAACCTCCACTTTGACCCAACTGTGGCTTCATCGGGGTAAGAGCTAAATTTTGTGACTGCAATAAAATGGTGGACATGCAGTCGTGAGCGACTCATCTCCTGATGCTGCAAAGTCTTTCCACCATCGGCAAGGCACAAGTCAGGGCAGTTATTCAAGGCACTCACTGCCAGCCTGGAAGAATGTATCTCTAGCAACTCTCAACAGCCTCAACACCATCCAGGGCAAAGGTGTGCACTTGGTCAGTAACTCATCCTCCATTTGCATAGTCTCCACAACCACCTCACCGCATACAAAACGCACTGTCGTTACTTGGAGTTACTCGGTGGCGCAGAGGTAGAGTTGCAGCCTTACAACGCCAGAGACCCAGGTTCGATCCTGACTACGGGTGCTGTCTGTACGGAGTTTCCACGTTCTCCCTGTGACCGCATTGGTTTTTTTCCGGGTGCTCCGGTTTCCTCCCACGTTCCAAAGAAGTGCCGGTTTGTAGGCTAAATCCAGCTTCTGTAAGTTGTCCCTAGTGTGTAGGATAGAACTAGTGTAAGGGTTATCGTTGGTCAGCACAGACCCGGTGGGTCGAAGGGCCTGTTCCCAGGCTGTATCTCTACACTAAATTAAACTAAACTTGTAAAAAGTCACAAAGTGCTGGAGTTACTCAGCAGGTCAGTCACTCCAGCATCTTCGGAGAACATGGATAGGTAACATTTCTACTCGGAATCCTTCTCCAGTCTGATTAAGGGTCCCAACCCAAAACATCACCTGTTCATGTTCTCTGGAGCTGCTGACTGACCCACTGAGTTACTCCAGCACTTTGTGTCTTTTTCTTTCTAAACCTGTATCTGCAGTTCCTTGTATCTACTCTGCAACTGCTTGTGTTGGCTACTCTGACAATACCTTCCAAATACCTGCAGTCAACTCTACATCAAAAAAGGGCTAAGGTAATAGATGCATAGGAACACCACCATCCACTGGATCCCCTCCAGCTCTGTCACTATTGAAAGATGGCTCTAAATTATGGCAAGACCTTGGAACAAGATGCTAAAGATGGATCCAAAATGCTGGAGTAACTCAGCGGGACAGGCAACGTCTGTGGAGAGAAGGAATGGGTGACGTTCCTGGCCGAGACCCTTCTTCAGACGGATCTTCAACAAGATGCAAGCAGAACTTTCACCAAATACTGTTCAGGAAGGCAGTTCGTCATTAGTTGGATATGGAAGGTGCAGTCTCACAAACTTAAATGTCCTAGAACATATGAGTGGGCAAACTTTTAAAAATATCTTCTTTTCTGCAAAACCAAAATATTATTTGACATATTTTCCATATGACTAATTATTACGTACACATGACACATTAGGGCAGCACGGTTGCGCAGTAGTAGAGTTGCTGTCTTACAGCGCTAGAGACGCAGGTTCAATCCCAACCATGGGCGCTGTGTGCGGAGTTTGTACGTACTCCCTCTGACCGCGTGGGTTTTCTCTGGGATCTTCAGTGTCCTCCCACACTACAAAGTTTGTAGGTTAATTGATTCGGTATGAATGTAAATTGTCCCTAGTGTTTGTAGGATAGTGTGCGGGTATTGCTGGTCAACGCGGATTCGGTGGGCCGAAGGGCCTGTTTCCGCGCTGTATCTCTAGACTAAACTAAACTAAACCCATTTGACCATTGTGGGCTCCACCTTTCCTTGGTCACTTGTTCTGAACCTTGCCATACGTCTAGTTTCCCTCTCCCCTGACTCACAGTCTGAAGAAGAGTTTCGACCCGAAACGTCACCTAGTCCTTTTCTCCAGAGACGCTGCCTGACCCTCTGAGTTACTTCGGCATTTTGTGTCAACTCCAAAGGCTGCCTGAACTAAATTTAATAGAGTGCAGGCAGGATTTACGAGGATGTTGCCAAGACTCGAGAGCCTGAGCTACAGGGAGAGGTCGAGCAGGCTAGGACTTTACTCCTTGGAACGCAGGAGCGCAGATGAGGAGTGATCTTATAGAGGTGTATAAGATCATGAGGGGAATAGATAGGGTGAATGCACAGAATTTGTAAACCACAGTACAGGAATCAAGAACCAGAGGACATAGGATTAAGGTGAGAGGGGAAAATTTAATAAGAATGTGAGGGGTAACTTTTATACACCCATAGTAGTAGTAAGCCCCCCTCGGTCATGACAGGCCATGGGTGATGCATCCTGGTCGGATGCAAGCCTGGGCGATGTCATATGGAGGACAGGCTGTTGCCCATGCATCACGTCCCCCCTCTCCACGTCGCTGATCGATCCAAAGGAACAGCAGGGCCGCTACAGTTTGGCACCAGCGCCGTCGCAGGAGCTGCCAGAGCGAGGTTGGAGACAACGACAAACTGCCTTAGGGGCTCCGATTTTCTTGAGATTTACTCCTGGAGCCTTTTCCATGACTGGATATGGCCACAAGGCAGTGGAGGTTTTAAATCATAGTTTTCCCTCTCCTAGATGGACTGCCTTCCCAGGCTGACGAGCCCCATCTGCCCCCGTCTACACACACATAGATAGGGTGGTGTTTTATGGAATGAGCTGTCAGAGGAGGTAGTTGAGGCAGGTACTATAACACAATTTAAATGACATTTGGACAGGTACATGGATGGGAAAGGTTTAGAGGGAATGGTCCAACCGCGGGCAGTTGGGACGTGTAGATGGGGCATCTTGGTCGGTGTGGACAAGTTGGGTCAAAGACTCCTTTTCCATGCTGGATGACTCAGGGGTCAGGGGTTATGGGGAGAATGCAGGACATTGGGGTTTAGAAGGAAAGAAAGATCGGCCATGATTGAATGGTGGAGTAGACTTGATGGGCCGAATGGCCGAATTCTGCTCCCATTACTTATGAACTTATGACTTGGAATTATTGACCACATTCCTTCCAACGGTGACTGTAATCTCTCAGCTCCATCCCAAGAGAGGCAAACATTTCCACTTCATGTTTACTGTGCAAGCATCTGACTTGCTACCTCAGCTCATAAACATCTGCATTCACCTGTTTACAGCACTCTGGCTTTTTCAGCTGTTTACTAAAATGCTCTGTGGCAAATGCAGAGGATAACAAAACGTAAAACGTTTCCACTTGATGATAGTAAGATTAAATGAGAAGTTACCAGTTTGAAGTTTGATCTTTATTTCATGAGGAGTTACGATGAGGGATTACGTGACGACCCCGCCAGCACGCGAGCGCGACATTCTTCAAAGCAGCGGTGTGAAATCACAGTAATAGTAATTGAAATAAACATAGTAAGATAAAAAGTTCACAGGAGGCATATACTTCTCCGTAATTTTGTTACCTGTTCCTGCAGAGGATGGAAGTACAGGTAGTCGATGCTGGCCGCCAGCTTGGTCTGCAATGGTTCTCCTGCTTCCGTTGATCCGCAAATTTGGCGGTCACTCCCAGTAGCTCCTTAGGATTCTGCACCGCCAGCACACTGTCGTTTTCTTCAGCCACGTTCCCTTCTTCAGGACCAACCCAGCCCTGGTCCACAATGCTCTCCTCTGTCGAAGGAGATGCATTGTGTTACAGCCCTCGATAAGGTGCTGTTGTGGGAGTGCGAAGACTCGAAGAGTGAGCTTGCTCCATCTCCCGGAGCAAGTCACGGGCGGACCTCTGCTGCTCTCGGGCAGCGGGCCCTCTCGGCCGGACTCAGATGAGTATGATGGGCCGGGCTGAATCCTGCTGGGCTTTGCCTCCAGCCTGCTGGGCTGATTTGAGCTGTACGGCTCATGGCGCTGGATTCAGCTTAGCTGAGTTGGAGTCGGTAAGTGGACCTTAGTAACCACTCCAACGGTCACTTCCACTGCCCTTGGGCAGCGCGTCCTCCTGGCCGGACTCCCCGAGTCTATCGTCCGGACCGACTCCTGTTCTGTTTGCCTCCAGCCCTCTGCGCTGTTTCCGGGTATACAGCTCGCGGTGCTGGGCTCAGCCTGCGCCGGTCATCCCTGCTGTTGGCTGTTGGCTGCCGGGACCTTCCTAGTTCCTCACAGCCTGCGGTCCTGGAGCCACTGGTCGCCTGCCGGGACATTCCCGATTCCCCGCTGCCTGTGGTCCAGGTGTCCGTTTTTTCTTCCCCTTGTCCAACGTGCTGCAACATAAAGCACAGCAAGGGGAAGAAATACAACTTCAGAATCAATTTTTCTTCTTACCTTGTAGGTCCGTTTCAATTTTGCTGCTGGAGAGCTCCACCCCCGCCCGTCGCTATTGCACTGCGTGGGATGCTATGTCGCACACGCGTGCTGGCGGGGTCTTCACGTAGTCACTCACGTGACTCCGAATTAAAATTACAGTAGCTTGCTTGTTATTTGCTTTGCTTTAAGTTTAGTTTAGTTTAGTTTAGTTTAATTCAGAGATACATCACAGAAACAGGCCATTCGGCCCACCGAGTCCACGCCGACCAGCGATCCCCGCATATTAACATATCCTACACACACTAGGGACAATTTACAATTTTAACGAAGCCAATTAACCTACAAACTTGTACGTCTTTGGAGCAATCCGGATATCCTGGAGAAAACCCACGCAGGTCACGGGGAGAACGTGCAAACTCCATACAGACAGCACCCAAGCTCAGGATCGAACCTGGGTCTCTGACGCAGTAAGGCAGAAACATTACCACTACGCCACCACTCCGCCCTTGAACTGGATCCAGTTAATGAACTGGATCAATTAAATTTTGACCAGCAGGCATTTAAATACTGGACAAGTTTCAATGACCCATTTAGTACTGGTTTACTGTCAACGCAATGTTTCTATTCGATACGCTCCAATGTTTGGTACATTATAACACGGGGAATTATTTGCTTAATAGTAAATGGAAATATATGTGCCTTGGAAATACTGTATGTTACACTAAATCCAGAAATGAGCATAAAATGTGTTAGATTACTATTTAATTGTTCACAAAATAGGACATACCTGCTGGAGCTGCTGCCTCAGAATGACCGGAGACCCGGGTTCGATCCTGACCTCGGGTGTTGTCTGTGTGGAGTTCGCACGTTCTCCCTGTGATCACATGGGTTTGCTCCGGGTGCTCCGGCTTCCTCCCACATCCTAAAGACGCCCGGGTTTGTGGGTTTATTGACCTCTGAAAATTGCCACTAGTGTGCAGGTAGTGGATGAAAAAGGGGGCTAACATCCTGTAGATCGGGTGTGAAGGGGTGATCGATGGTCGGCGTGAATTTGGTGGATCGAAGGGCTTGTTTCCATGATGTACCTCTAAATTAAACTAAACATTATATCTCAAAATAGGACTTTGTAATTAGCGTTGGTGAAATGAGGATTTCATGAAGTTCTGGGTAATATCTAGGCTTCAGACAGATTGGACATGTTAAAGAACATTATACAGAGAACCACACAGAGAATGATTACACTTGTACCGTCTATGAGATGCTTATCTAAGATGTATCTAGGTGCTGATGTATAGTGATACTTGTATTGAACTGTAACCAAAAATGGATTTCACTGTACCTCGGTACACATGACAGATAAAGCATGTCATTGTCATTGTCATATTTAGACACATGGAAACATGGATAAATAGGTGCAGGAACAGGCCATTCAGCCATTCAAGCCAGCACTGCCAATCAATATAATCATCTGAAATCGGTACCCCGTTCCTGCTTTTTCCCCATATCCCTTGAATACGTTAGCCCTAAGAGCTAAATCTAACTCTCTCTTGAAAGCATCCAGTGAATTGGCCTCCACTGCCTTCTATTTGAGTTCTGTTTGGTTGGCCCAGTTAATGTCCAATGATTCAATGGTCCGATATTCCAATGGTTCTTTATTATCACTTAAATCATAAGTGGTAGGAGTAGAATTAGGCCATTTGGCCCATCATGTCTACTCTGCTATTCAATCATGGCTGTTCTATCGCTCCCTCCTAACCCCATTCTCCTGCCCTCTCCCCACAACCTCTGACACCCACCTGTTGATAGATACAACATTTTGGGGTAACTCAGTGGGACAGGCAGCATCTCTGGATAGAAGGAATGGGTGACGTTTCGGGTCTTGACCCTTCTTCAGACTGAGAGTCAGGGGAGAGAGAGACACAGATACGGAAGGGTGAGGTGCGGAAACGAGACATCAAAGAGGATGAGATCAGGGAAAATGTAGAAAAGATCATTGTTAGCTCTGGGAAGGTGACAACGAAGCATAAAAAGATAAAATGTAATCAGGAGGACAGTCAGACTGGTCGGAGAACTAGGATGGGGGAGGGATGGAGAGAGAGGGAAAGGAAGGGTTACTTGAAGTTAGAGAAGTCAATATTCATATCATTGGATTGTAAGCTGCCCAAGCGAAATGTGAGGCGTTGTTCCTCCAATATGCATTGGGCTGCACTCTGACAGTGGAGGAGGCCCAGGACAGTGTTTAGCAACCTGTGATGGTTTGAGTGTAATCATGTATTGTCTTTCCGCTGACTGGTTAGCATGTAACTGAAGCTTGCACTGTACCTCACTGTGTCAAATCATTAGGTGAATACTTGTCATTCACCCGCAGGGTAGGGGAATCAAGAAATAGAGGACACAGGTTTAGGATGAGAGAGTAAAGAGGGAATAGGAGGAGCCACTTTTTCCACACAGAGGGTGGCGGGATTATGGAAAGAGCTGCCAGAGGAGGCAGTTGAGGTACTATAACAACATTCGAAAGACACTTGGACAGGGAGATGGATAAGAAAGGTTTAGAGGGATATGGGCCAAATTCCAGGCAGGTGGGACTAGTGTAAATGGGGCATGTTGGGCAGAGTGAGCAAGTTGGGCCGAAGGGCCTGTTTTCATGCTGTGTGACTCTATGCCTCTATAAGTATTATTGACAGGGGGAGGTGGAATGCAAGGCTTTTCTCCCGCCTTGTCTCCTGCCAGGAGTTATCCTGTAAGGATGGGAGACCCAGAATGATTGATCGCTTTAGCACAGGCATAGCAAGGGCACAAGACATCAAAAGCAATCCATTAGTAATTCATTCACTGAGTAATGGTTGCTCTGGGAAGGGCAACATTTATTCATGTTCACAAGTCATAGGAGCGGAATTAGGCCATTCGGCCCATCGAGTCTACTTTGCCATTCAATCATGGCTGATCTATCTTTCCCTCTCAATCTGCCTTCTCCTCATAACATTTGACACCCTTATGAATCAAGAATCTGTCAATCTCCTCCTTAAAAATACCCATTTGACTTGGCCTCCACCACCCACTGATGAAATAAATTCCTCCTATCTTTCTAAAGGTACGTCCTTTTATTTTGAGGCTATGCCCTCTGGTCCTAGACTCCCCCAATAGTCCTCTCCACATCCACTCTATCCAAGCCTTTCACTATTTGGTAAGGTTTAATGAGATCCACTCCTCATCCTTCTAACATCAAGCGAGTACAGGCCCAGTGCTATAAAACACTCACCGTACCTTATTGTCCAGTCTAGTGTGAAAGATACTTCTAGATGCGCTGGGACATATCCTCAGTGATGTGACCTGGGGTCATCGGGTGTTTCGGGTCTCACAACATCAGACACCTTCGCCCAGGCGACCCAGCCGGGGTTGATCAAGCCCCGACTTGTGTCCCAGCAGCAACTGCCCACGGATCAGCCCTCTTAATCCAAAGCCACCTGGTGGCTTTCTCTGCAGCTTCTCTTGCGGATTGAATGGCATCTTCTTTGCCAGCCCAGTAATGCCCAACTGGTTGAGGACTTTGCAGAGTGAGCGTCCTGCAAAGCCTCTACAGCCCACCTCTATGGGCTCATAGTGTGTCTTCCAGCCTCTGTCCTGGCACATCCCCACCAGTTCCTGGTATTTTAAGCGTTTGCTCTCGTTAGCCTCTTCAATACGCTCTTCCCAGGGCTTTGTCAGCTCCAGAATGATCAACTGTTATGTCACTTCGGAGGTGATGATCATGTCTGGCCGGAGTGATGTTGCTGCGATGTGCTGTGGAAATTTCAGCTGTTTGCCCAGATCGACGTGCAGCTGCCAGCCAGTGGCTGCGTAGAGGAGGCCCATCCTTGTTTTTGGTTGTGGTCGGGGCTTCTCTCCAGCTTTGACAAAAGTGCAAACTGCAGCCATTCATTCCGGCTGCTGGCTGGGGGCCACTCAATCCGTTGCTGTTGAACTACTCTGCATGGGTTGGGAGACTCTAGTGCGTGGAGGGACTGGGCTCTGTGGGGTGAGTCCTGACCGGGCTCCTCCTGCGTCTCACCAGGTCCAAGGCCTGTGCCCTGCACCTCTTTCTCCTTCTCCGAGCATTTCATTCTTGCCTGATGGATTTTTAGGCCACGGTGGTTCTTACACAGCTTTCCGCAAATGCATCTTATACTCGTAGTCAGGTCGTTTGCGTGGGTCAATAACCTTTTGGTCCGTCCTATTGGAGATCTCATCCCCCCCCCCCTCTCAGGATCACCTGGGGGTATTTTTCATTAGGTCTTTCCGTAGTTTTGTTAGGTGTCTTTCTCACGAAAGACACAGACTGGGGGGCTAACCCAGCCTGTCCCAGGCGCCAGTGGTGGACTGGGTCTAAAAATATTGGTTGCCAGGAGACAAAGGGGGCCCACCTCATCAGGGGCCCTCTTGCCATCGGACAAGCTGACACCCTGCCCCACTGTCGGGTACCGTCTTCAAATTCAGTTTCATATTCAATTTTAATTGTCTTTGTCAGTTTACAGAAAAAAAAAAAAAAAATGCATTTAGCATCCCCCTGGAAGAGCGAAATAACAAAAGATTTAAAAAAATAATAATAAGGGTCCGGGGGGGGGGGGGGGGGAGGTGATTGGCAGTCACCGAGGTACGTCTTTCCGTGCCGTCAACTGTCTCCCCAGTTTGAAAGGTAATTTCTTAAAGTTGAACGTCGGGCAGATGGGTCTAAAGTTACAAAGAAGCCCGACCAGAGAACAGTTTTCTTTCTCTTGAATGCATTATGACAACAGAATAAATTTTATGACAATTTTATTCCAGTCCGCATTACCAACAACTGGCTTATTAATTCTAGATTTATTTAATGGCCTGAATTTAAATTGAAGAGGCGCTGTGGGTATTTTAACTCATGTATGTGAAACACAGAGTCTATTCCGCATTTGTAAGACAGCAGGAGCACTTTCCAAAAGGGGACTCTCAGCAGAAACTTAATTCACAAACTTTGTTCTTGGCAATCGGGCAGCACAGTGGTAACTATGGCAACCGGAGAATAAATGGTCTTGAGAGAACAGAAGGGATCAATAGTGGATAAAAATAACAGATCGCCAATTGGTTCAATGACGCAATGATATTTTATGAATGAATGAATGAGTGAATGAATGAGTTTATTGGCCAAGTATGTTCACATACAAGGAATTTGCCTTGGTGCTCCGCTCGCAAGTGACAACATGACATACAGTGACAATTAAGCCAATCAGTCATCATCAACATCGTACCTCGGGGTCAACATCAGCCACGACCTGACCTGGACCGTCAACATCACGGCGACGGCCAAGAAAGGACTTCAAAGGCTTCACTTCCTGAGGTGCTTGAAGAGGGCACGTCTCCCACAACAGCTGCTGGTGAGCTTCTACAGGTCAGCCATCGAGTCAGTTCTCACATACTGCATCACAGTATGGTACTCTGGCTGCACCGCAGAGAACGGGAAAGCTCTCCAACGCGTCATTAAGACTGCCGAGAGGATCACTGGCACCCAGCTCCCCAGACTGGAGGACATCCACCGGACCCGCTGCACCCCCCCTGCCCTCAGGAAGAGGATACAGGACACTGAGCGCCCGCATGACAAGACTAAAAAACAGCTTCTACCATGGAGCTGTGACACTACTGAACTCTATCCCCCTCCCACACTGATTCCCCCCCTCTCTCTCACACACCCGCCCATACTCCTACATGTTTATAGTCTAATTTTTTAATAGTTCTTTTTTTCAACTTATTTTTATACTCATATTCCTGTGCAGCTGGAGGACTGCTCCCACAAAATTTTGTTGTCTTGTACAATGACAATAAAGATTATTATTATTATTTTTATTAATTAACCTACAAACCTGTACGTCTTTGGAGTGTGGGAGGAAACCAGAGGAAACCTGGGGAAATCCCCACGCAGGTCACGGGGGGAATGTACAAGTCCGTACAGACAGCACGTGTAGTCAGGATCGAACCCGTATCTCTGGCGCTATAAGCGCTGTAAGGCAGCAACTCTACCCCTGTGCCACCATGCTGCCCTAATATCAAATTATCAAAAATAAATAATAATAATTCAGTAATATCAAAAAGATTCAGAGATGTTTATTGTCATGTAGTTCAATTTAGTTTATTATCACGTGTGCTCATTTTCGTACACTGTTCAGTGAAATGTTTTCGTTGCGTGCTAACCAGTCAGCGGAAAGACTATACATGATTACAATTGATCCGTCTACCGTGCAGATACAGGTTAAAGGGAATAACGTTTAGTGCAAGTTAAAGACCAAAAAAGTCCAATTAAAGATAGTCCGATGGTCTCCAGTGAAGTAGATAGTGGCTCAGCACCACTCTCTAGTTGTTCATAGGATGGTTCAGCTGCTTGATGACAGCTGGGAAGAAACTGTCCCTGAATTTGGAGGTGTGCGTTTTCACACTTCTGTGTATGGTCAGTCCCACTTAGGCGATGTCTTAGGCTACTGTCGCCATATGGTCTCCGAGGTGTCGCCTGTATGGTCGTGAGTAGTCTCATCAGTCGCCCAAAGAGTCATAGCGTTTTCTGGGCACCGCTGGATTTTGAAATGTTCAAAACCTTTCGGCAACCATCAGCTTGTCGTAGCTTGTCTTCTGGTGTAGGTGCTGTCATAGGTTGTAGTAGGTTGTCGCCATGACGGCGTAGGCTGTCGCCAAAATGGTGTAGGTTGCCGCCGGTGCTGATTTCGGTGAATTCCATTGTTGTAGTCGCCGGCAGTTGCCTAAAAAATCGCCCAAGTGGGACAGGCCCATTAGTCCAATCACCGTCCAGTCACCAAAAATCGCCTAATGGCACTTACCTCTTGCCTGATCATAAGGTCATATGGTCATGTGATAGGAACAGAATTAGGCCATTCGGCCCATCAAGTCTACTCCGCCTTTCAATCATGGCTGATCTATCGCCTGCCTCCTCCCCATAACCCCTGACACCTGATGAGAGAGGGAAGGAGAGGGCAGAAGGGGGAGTGGCCGGGGTGAGACTCATTATACAGCAGGGTGCAATTAAATTCCTTGGCCACATGAAGATCACAGAATAAACAACATACATGCAGCAGGCACATTGCCCGCAATGTCTGTGCCGAACATGATGTCAGGACCAACTCTTATCTGCCTGCACATACATCATCCATATCCCTCCATTCCCTGCATGTCCGTGTGCCTATCCAAAAGTCCCTTAAATACCACTATATTTTCTGCCTCCACCACCAACCCTGTCAGCGTTTTACAGGCACTCACCACATTCTGTGTAAAAAACTTGCCCCACGCGTCTCCTTTCACCTTTGCCCCTCTCAACCTAAAGCTTTCTGCTATATATAGGGCAAGGCTAAATACCACTAGAATTAGATATAACCATATAACCATATAACAATTACAGCACGGAAACAGGCCATCTCGGCCCTACAAGTCCGTGCCGAACAATTATTTTCCCTTAGACCCACCTGCCTGCACTCATACCATAACCCTCCATTCCCTTCTCATCCATATGCCTATCCAATTTATTTTTAAATGATACCATCGAACCTGCCTCCACCACTTCCACTGGAAGCTCATTCCACACCGCTACCACTCTCTGAGTAAAGACTGGACTTTATTGGCCTCCATCACATTGGGAAACGCTGTGGTGCATGTTTATGTTAAATTCTATCGTGAATTGTGTTCTTTTTATTTGTATGGCAACTCAAATTTCACTGCGCCAATTGGTGCCTGTGACAATAAATGTGAACTTGAACTTGTACTTGAAATCCGTACCCTATAATAAGCTGCAGACTGTAATTAGAACCAGTCTGATGTAAGGAGGTGCACCTGAACTTTGTTAGGTGTGTTCACTTAGTCAGACTACGCTGCCCTCACCCCTCCCCCCCTCCCCTCCCCCCATTCTGTGCTTTGTCCCGTTTGTGGAGTTACATATTTTCAAATTCATATTTTAGTTTAGGGATACAGCATAGTAACAGGCCCATCGGCCCACCGAGTCCACGGTGACCATCGATTATCCGTTCACACTAGTTCTATGTTATCCCACTTTCACATCCACTCCCTATGTTGGGGGTTGATTTACAGAGGGCCAATTAACCTACAAGCCCGCATGCCTTTGGGATGTGGGAGGAAACCTGAGTACCCAGAGGAAACACACATGGTCACAGGAAAGAAAACTGAGTGAGAGGAGAGACAGGACACGAATGGCAGGTAATAGGTGAAGACAAATGAGTGGGGGGGGGTTGATAGGCAGATGGTTGAACAAAGGCCAGAGATTAAAACAGAAGGTGTTAGACAGAAGGTACACAAAAGTGCTGGAGAAACTCAGCGGTTGCAGCAGCATCTATGGAGCGAAGGAAATGAGTGACGTTTCAGGCCGAAACCCTTCTTCAGACTGATGGGGGATGGGGGGGGAGAAGGAAGGAAAAAGGGAGGAGGAGGAGCCCGAGGGCGGGGGGATGGGAGGAGACAGCTCGAGGGTTAAGGAAGGGGGAGACAGCAAGGGCTAGCAAAATTGGGAGAATTCAATGTTCATGCCATCCGGACGCAAGCTACCCAGGCGGAATATGAAGTGCTGTTCCTCCAATTTCCGGTGTTGCTCACTCTGGCAATGGAGGAGACCCAGGACAGAGAGGTCGGATTGGGAATGGGAGGGGAAGTTGAAGTGCTGAGCCACCGGGAGTTCAGGTAGGTTATTGCGGACTGAGCGGAGGTGTTCAGCGAAACGATCGCCCAACCTCCGCTTAGTCTCACCGATGTAAATCAGCTGACATCTAGAGCAGCGGATGCAGTAGATGAGGTTGGAGGAGATACAGGTGAACCTTTGTCGCACCTGGAACGACTGCTTGGGTCCTTGAATGGAGTCGAGGGGGGAGGTGAAGGGACAGGTGTTGCATTTCTTGCGGTTGCAACGGAAAGTGCCCGGGGAGGGTGTGGTACAGGAGGGAAAGGAAGAATTGACAAGGGAGTTGCGGAGGGAGCGGTCTTTGCGGAAGGCAGACATGGGGGGAGATGGGAAGATGTGGCAAGTGGTGGGGTCACGTTGGAGGTGGCGGAAATGGCGGAGGATTATTTGTTGTATTTGCCGGCTGGTGGGATGAAAGGTGAGGACTAGGGGGACTCTGCCCTTGTTGCGAGTGTGGGGATGGGGAGAGAGAGCAGTGTTGCGGGGTATGGAAGAGACCCTGGTGCGAGCCTCATCTATGGTGGAGGAGGGGAACCCCCGTTCCCTGAAGAACGAGAACATTTCCGATGCCCTGGTGTGGAACGTCTCATCCTGGGAACAGTTGCGGCGTAGGCGGAGGAAAATAGGAGTAGGGGATGGAGTCTTTACAGGGGGCAGGGTGGGAAGACGTGTAGTCCAGATAGCCATGTGAGTCAGTGAGTTTGTAGTGTATGTCGGTCAGAAGTCTGTCCCCTGCGATGGAGATGGTGAGGTCAAGGAATGGTAGGGAGGTGTCGGAAATGGTCCAGGTGTATTGGAGTGCCGGATGGAAGTTGGTGGTGATGTGGATGAAGTCAGTCAGTTGTGTGTGGGTGCAAGAGGTGGCCCCAAAGCAGTTGTCAATGTAACGGAGGTAGAGGTCGGTGATGGGGCCCTGGTACGTATTGAACAAGGATTATTCGACGTACCCGACAAAGAGGCAGGCGCAGCTGGGGCCCATGCGTGTGCCCATAGCTATGCCTTGTGTTTGGAGGAAATGTGAGGAGTCAAACGTAAAGTTGTTGAGGGTGAGGACCAACTCCGCTAGGCGGAGGAGAGTGTCAGTGGCTGGGTATTGGTTGCTCCTTTGGTCGAGGAAGAACGGGAGGGCTTTGAGGCTATCCTGGTGGGGGATGGAGGTGTAGAGTGACTGGACGTCCATGGTGAAGATAACGGGGTGAGGGCCTAGAATTCAAGGACACAAGCAGTCGTTCCAGGTGCGACAAAGGTTCACCTGTATCTCCTCCAACCTCATCTACTGTATCCGCTGCTCTAGATGTCAGCTGATTTACATCGATGAGACTAAGCGGAGGTTGAGCGATCGTTTCGCCGAACACCTCCGCTCAGTCCGCAATAACCTACCTGAACTCCCGGTGGCTCAGCACTTCAACTCCCCCTCCCATTCCCAATCCGACCTCTCTGTCCTGGGTCTCCTCCATTGCCAGAGTGAGCAACACCGGAAATTGGAGGAACAGCACCTCATATTCCGCCTGGGTAGCTTGCGTCCGGATGGCATGAACATTGAATTCTCCCAATTTTGCTAGCCCTTGCTGTCTCCTCCCCTTCCTTAACCCTCGAGCTGTCTCCTCCCATCCCCCCGCCCTCGGGCTCCTCCTCCTCCCTTTTTCCTTCCTTCTCCCCCCCACCCCCCATCAGTCTGAAGAAGGGTTTTGGCCCGAAACGTCACCCATTTCCTTCGCTCCATAGATGCTGCTGCACCCGCTGAGTTTCTCCAGCATTTTTGTGTACCTTCGATCTTCCAGCATCTGCAGTTCCTTCTTGAACACGTGTTAGACAGAAGGATTGAAGTGTTACGAATCATCAGAGTGTCTCTTACTAATGGTCATTTGAGATTTTGGTAGCATAATCCCTCTATATTCGCAATGGAATTAGGAGTGTCAAGTAAATGATTGAGACAGACAAGGAATGTCATTTCTTTCGGGGATATTCTGTACTCTTTAATATTAATCACGGTATTCAATTAAATTATTCTAAGTGGCCACTTCTTCATCACATAGACTGTTTGGTCTTTCGGATTTTAGCTTATAACCTAAGATGCATAGCTTAATACTGGTCTGGCCAATTTAATACGTGGCTTGACCTGACTGATATTTTCAAGCATGCAGTATTAAAGAATCAGATTACAGCTGGAACTAAAAATGTTAGTTATTTCTAATTAAGTTTGATAAGAAGCCGTGTTGAGATACAGAGCTGTGCTTTTTTGCTTCCATCTTGTGGTCATTTGAATAACATCGCATTTATAATCATTCAATTCTTGCTTTGGAATATAGGTTTGTAGGTTGATTACATTTTCAGAAGAGCATAGTTATCAAAATGTTGGGAATAAGGTGCTTATTGAATCTGTAGGAAGGAACTGTGGGCGGCACGGTGGCGCAGCAGTAGAGCTGCTGACTCACAGCGCCAGTGACCCAGGTTCGATCCTGACCAAGGGTGCTGTCTGTACAGAGTTTATACTTTCTCCCCGTGACCTGCGTGGGTTTTCTCCACAATCTTCAGTTTCCTCCCACACTCCAAAGACTTGCAGAAATGAAGGTTAATTGGCTTGGTATAATTGTAAAATTATCCCTAGTAGGATAGTGTTAGTGCGCAAGGATCGCTGGTCGACATGGACTTGGTGGGATGAAGGGCCTGTTTCCATGCTGTATCTCTGAACAAAACTAAACTAAACTGCAGATGCTGATTTACACCAAAGATAGACACAAAATGCCGGTGTAACTCAATGGGCCGGGCAGCATCTCTGGGGGAAATGAATAGGTGACATTTTCGCCTTTCCTTGATCATCGGTGCTGGTTTTGATTTGTTCTTTTTACCTGTACCCATCCAGGGTAAAGCATCTGCTTGACTGGACCCCATCCATCACCTGAAACATTTCTTCCTTCTGTCCAATAATGCACATTAGCTGCTGTGGCATGACCTACAACATGCACTAGGCTACTTTTACAGCACTTTCCAAAGCCATTGCCTCTCCCACAAGAAAGGCAAGAGCTTCAAGTGGATGGGAACTCCACCGCCTACATATTCCTTTCACACAACATCCTACTGGGAAACATGGTCATCTTTCCTTCATCATCCATGGGATCTAATGGAATCTATGGAACTGCTATAAAAAATGACAGCACTATGAAAGTATGTTCAATAGAAGGGCTACATTGATTTAGGCCAAGATGGAGTGCAAATGGAGAGGATGTTTCCAGTAGAGGGAGAGTGTAGGATCAGAGGGAACAACCTAAGAATAAAAGGATGTACCTTTAGAATGGAAATGAAGAGGAATTCATTTAGCCAGATTGTAGTGAATCAGGCGGCTGTGGAGGACGTCACTGGGTATATTCAAAGCAGAGATTGACATGTTATTGATTAGTAAGGGCGTCAAAGGATATGGAGAGAAGGCAGGAGAATGGGGTTTAGAGGGAAAAATTGATCAGCCATGATCAAATGGCAGAGCAGACTCGATGGACTGAATGGCCTAATTCTGCTCCGATGGCTTATGATCTATGATCTTATGAAATGTTCTCACCTTACGAATAACAAATATCAATAGGCATTAGATGCTGATACTGGAAACCTAGAGAACATCTGAAATAAGGTGATAAGTGGCAAGTAACAGGGCTGCCAACATTAGGTGGGAGTCGGGAGTGAGAAATTGCGAGAGACCAAGCCCGAGAGTATAGCGACGGGGGAGGGGGGGGGGGGGGAGGAGGGTGTCCCCCTCCCATTGGTACGGAACATTTGCATTTTTCAGCTTGAAATTGTGCAATATGGTGCATACTGTAGCAAGTCTTTTAACTTACACTTGAATGCAATATATATGCTTTAAATTGGATTGGAGCGTTTTTGAAAGGGGGAAGGCTGTGCGATCACTGATCACTGGCCTTGGGGGTACCTGGTGAGGTAGTGGAGCAACCCCAGGAGGCAGGAGAATAGGGTTAGGAGGGAGCTATAGATCAGCCACGATTGAATGGCAGAGTAGATGGGCAGAATGGCCTATCTTATAACTCCAGCTTTTTGTGTCAATCTTCGTGTTTACCTTTGGCCAAGTCAAAAAGTTGGGTTCAATGACGTCAGTTGGGGGGTGACGTCACGCGCGGGGTGGCCGGCGGGGACGTGATGACGTGGCGGGCGAGGCCGGGCTCCCGCCGCGCCTCGTGTCGCCGCCGTTTGCCGCCCGGTGGGCGGGAGAGAGAGGCCGAGGCCGAGGCGGGGAGTCGACGACACAAACACGGCTCCGCCGCACGAGCCGAGCCGAGGAACAGCTCACCTCTTACACCAGTGTGGAAAAGCACACAACGTCTGAGCCCGAGGTTCGTCAGGTGGTTTGTGACTGAAATGGCGCTGGTTTGGGGCTTCCTTCCAGTCGGGAGAAAATAAATCTGTGCATTGGATGCATGGGGGGATGGTGGATAAAACTATTGGATGCACTGAGAGAAAATAAATGCATTGGATGCACTGAGGGAAAATAAATCTGCATTGGATGCATGGGGGGGGGGGTGGTGGATAAAACTGTATTGGATGCACTGAGAAAATAAATGCATTGGATGCACTGAGGGAAAATAAATCTGCATTGGATGCACTGAGAGAAAATAAATCTGCATTGGATGCACTGAGTTTTTTTGAAACGGTAAAGGTGCTTGGAAATGGCCAGCACCCTTCCAATGGAAGAGGTTCCCACAGATAGACACAAAATGCTGCAGTAACTCGGGGACAGGCAGCATCTCTGGTGGAGAGTATGAAGGAGTGGGTGACTTTTGGGTCGAGACCCTTCTTCAGACAGAGTCAGGGGAGAGGAAGACACAGATATGGAGGGTAAGGTCAGGAGTGAAAAGGACAGATCAAAGCAGACAGTGATCAAGGGAATGTAGAATGGTTCATTGTTGGCTGAGGGGGAGGTGACAATGAGGCATAAAATTAATCAGGAGGACAGTGAAACTAGGGTGGGAGAGGGACAGAGAGAAGGAAACCAAATATTACTTGAAGTTACAGAAATAAATATTCATACGACTGGCCCAAGCAAAATATGACGTGCTCCAAATTGTGTTGGGCCTCACTTTTCCTTGGTGTAAAGCAGCATCTGCAGTTCCTTACTACACATAAGAGCTTCCCACATCAGGATTTGGCCTCAGTTGCCATGGAGTCACAGTAGTAAGAGGGTTTTGTGTTAAATAGCATCACTAATTCCCATTAAAACCCCAGATTTACTAATTTGACTAGAATGATGGGAGGGGTATCTGTTTATATAGCACCACTAGTTTCTAATTAAAACACAAATTTACTCCCTGGCTTTTCACAGGAATGAGAGGGTTATGTGTTGAATAGCACCACTTATTCCTATTTAAACCCCAGATGTACTCCATGGCCTTGACGTGTTATTAACGGATACAAAGTTTACAAAGGTCATTAAACATTGGCAATAAAATAGATAAAAAGATGTCTATGCTATTTTAGTTACACTTGGCAAGGATTCTTCCACCTTTCGGTTTCCCAGTTTACCCACTGACCTTCAGCAAAGCAATGGATGGTTTGCTCCAGCTCTCTGCTCCACATCTTCTTGGAGTTTTGGAAATCAGTAAAAGTTGCTTTGGAGAGAGACAAGAGGCACCAGACACTGGCATCTGGAGCAAGAAAACAAACTGCTGGAGGAACTCAGCAGGGTAGGCAGCATCTATGGAAGGAAATGGGCAGATGATGTTTCCGGTTGGGCCCCTTTTTCAAATATTTGATATTCAAGCTACTTGTCGTGGAACCTACAGGAGTTTTGTGCCCCTGGTACTCGATCATCAATGCTTTATTTCAAATTAAGGGTGAACTGACCAAAATGACAAGGATACAGCAAGAAGTCTTCTGCACCCAGAGTGCCAGTTTACATATCTGACAATTATACTAAACCTACCTGGAATAGCTGATAGAATTTGGTTCTATTTGAGGCTGGTCTAAGTTACAGATACTCCCAAGTAGAATTTGGAAGAACAGAAGCACAAATTATGATCTTCGTTCGCCTGAAAATGGGAGGTTATTAACAAAGTGCAGAGCTAGCTGTTAAATTTAGTCTGTGGTTTTCCAATGACTTGTTTTATTGATTCGCCATACTCAGTGAACAGAAGATATCTGCTGACAAAGTGATTCCTTGTCTTGTTTTCAATTTGATCTCAGCGCTGATGGGTGAAGTGGTGTGACAAATAGTAGTCCTTAAAAATTAACTGGCCTCAAAATGCTTCAGTGGCAGGAGTTCTTTCATAATCCAGTGGTATTATTTTGTACGAGGGTCTGAAGACGGGTCCTGACCCAAAACATAATTTGTCCATGTTATCCAGAGATGCTCCACTGAATTACTCCATCACTTTCTGTATTTGTTTGGTAAACCTACATCTGCAGTTCCTTGTCTCTCCTTTTTGCTGCTCTACTACAAAATCTCCTCAAGGTATACCTAATTTAAAGAAGTTCTCCTCATCTCTCCGACGAGAGTTCTGTGAGACCCTCTCTCACTGCTCCTCCTCTCTGATGCCTGCCCAGTCTGAAAAAGGGTCCCGAACTTAACTATCACTTATCCATGTTCTCAAAATATGCTGTCTGCCCCACTGAATTACTCCAGCCCTTTGTCTTATTTGTTCAAGTTCAAGTTCACATTTATTTGTCACATGCACCAATTAAGTTACAGTGAAATTTGAGTTACCATGCAGCCATACAATCAAAATGAACACAATACACAACAGAATTTAACATAAACATCCACCACAATGGAATCAACATTCTTCACTGTGATGGAAGGCAATAAAGCTCAGTCAATCTTCCTCCTTTGTTCACCGTGGTCGGAGCCATGAACCGTCTAGTCGCTGCTATGGACGGCCTTTCTTATCGGGATGATCAAAACTCCAATGTCAGGACGAGTCGGAACACACACTCCGCAGCTTGGAATTCCTGAATCGGCCACTTTCCGGACACCGCAGCTTCAGGATGTTATAGGCCACAGGCCGGTGGTCGTAGCACTTCTGGCGATCCCTGGCAAGGGATCCCAGGCTCCGCGATGGAAAGTCCACGCTGCGCCTGCGGCTAGAAGCTCTGGGCCGGTCTCCGAGAAAGGCCAGAGCCAGCATCTGCAGTTCCTTGTCTCCTGATATGTTTTATCTAAGCTCAAAGGATGATAATTACAATCAATGTTAACTGTGGTATATTTTTCATAGGGGTTAATGAATTCAAATATACATTAAATTGTGATTTTTGCAATTACCATTAATATTGTTCTTCAATCCTATAGGTTGCCGAACATATGACTATTCTGTAATGCTGAGATTTAACCATGAAGAGAAATATTAGTGATAGTTCTACACGAGCTACGTCAGGTACTTTTAATTAGCAAATGTTTTTCATCTATGAAAAAAATCTTATTTGAAGTATTCTTTACAACCTTTGATGTACTCAATAGTGAAGGAAGGAAGGAACAAATTTAAAAAATAAACAGATTGATAGTGGAGGATAGTAGATCACATCAAATGTGATAGCAAAATTTTGTAATTTTACTATCACATTTGATGTGATCTACTATCCTCCACTATCAATCTGTTTATATTTTTAAATTTGTTCCTTCCTTCCTTCACTTTTGAGTCAATGACACTTAGTTGCTCCAGATTGTAGCATCTGCAGCCTGCTGTGCCTCCATCATCACAGTGACAGACCTTTTGGGCTGTTTAGCCTATTTGTGTGGTAAATATGCAACTCATTGCATTGCAATATTGGTGGTTCCCCTTGGACATTTAATGTTATTGCAGAAAAATAAAGGTTAAATCTGTCCAAAGTAACTGCATTAACAATTAAAGTAATTGTTTAATCACTGAATTTCTTTTAAGTGATCTTTACCCTTTTCATTTTGTTTCGTAGGAACCTTTTCCCCTGAAGCCTTTCCATAAGCTGCGTCTTCATATTATCCATTTGAGATATTCACAAACTAACTATTTTACGTTGACGTTCTTGTTGAAAGGCTAGGGTACAATGAAAGCAAGTTTTGGCCAAGTTTGAAAATTTCTATATATAATTTGCATTTTAATTACACTTCTGGTAATTATGATTATGGAGATTGCATTAATTTATTTAAATTGTGTTTTTCAGGGTGTCTTCCTTTATTACTTTTCAACCAAAAGAAAAGAACCCGATTGCCATTAACTTCAAATCCTAAGGAACATGAGTTGGGCTCCAGTAGTAATTTTCCTACACCAGAGAGTTTTGATTCACCACCTGCAGGTATCTAAGTTGATTCCTTTCCAAACATTCACCATTTTGTTGTGCTCTGCTCTGCTATTTCTCCAAATGGGATGATAACTGTCCATTATTTTACTGGCATACAAACTCTTATCATTGTTTCTCTAAGCATGTTTATCTGAGGAATGTGAAGGTGTTTAGAACAATACTTTGAAAGCAGTAATGCTTCTGTTTTCTTTCAAAGCAATTGGGAAATGTCAAATTTACTGCTAAATTTGAAAAAATCAACATATTTTTACACCATCACAATTTGGCTGTTTAGAACAAATAAATCTTTATTATGATGGCAAACATTTTCTTACGTTGTACAGCGTGAAAACTATCCTAATTAAATAGATATATAAAATGCTATTGTAAAAAGATCCTTTTTCTATTTCAACTCTCGAGGAAAAGTTTGACACGTTTAATTGTTAAACTTTAAGGCAGCAGAGGATCGGTACAAAGCAGACAACAAAACAATCAGACAACAGTACTGAACAACTATAGGACCGAGTTTCAATATCCCAGTATGAGGAGCAATCTGGGCAGTACAGCTAGTGGGATGACACCAATGCCAAATTCAGCAAAAACGACAAAAAACAGGTAGGTTATACAATATTAATTCTGAGCATATATTTGTATTTGAATTGCTGTAAACATAAACATCTATTTTAAATCAGCATTCTTAAAGAATATCAGTAGAAATCTCTAGAGACGTTTCTTTAAAAACACATTTAACCAGCATATTTTTTTAATTTTTTTCTGTATTCAATTTAAACATAAAACATTGGAATAATTTGATTGCTGAATGCATTTGGGGAACTAAGGCAGCATGTGAGCATCATATTGTGACCATTGCAGCTTTCCCAGTAGAATATAAAAACATAATTTGCAAAATCAGGAATGGAAAATGTTATTCTTTGCATACTGCAAGCTTGATGTTCTTTCTAATTGCCTACAGGTGGAGGAGTAAAAATGTGAGCAACAAGTTACAGTGTTATGTGACCAAACTCTCAAACAACATTCTCTGTGGTGGTTGATTGTGGCATGAGATGGGTATCTTTGTTTTCCTTTTGTACCTTTCTCCAGACTTTCACAAAGATGATTATAGACCCTTTTGAAGCCTCTCCTCAATGCACAGCCTTCTGGGGTGTCTCTTCCATAGGTTTCACTTTTATTTTAAAAGCAAAATATTGCAGACTCTGGAATACAATGAATCATACTGGAGCTATTGAGCAGGTCAGGCAGCATCTGTGGTATACAATGATACAATTTATTTGTTGGCATTTGAACCTCATTGAGGTTCAAACGAAATTTGGTTTCTGCAGTCATACAACCAAGTAGAAGACAACACAATTTACACAAACATCCATCACAGCGTATCTCCTCCTCGCTGTGATGGAAGGCAAAGTCTTATCTCTCCCCTGCTCTCCCCATTCTCCTCCCGATGTCAGAGTCAAAGCCCCCGGCGGGCGATGGTAAGTAAGTCCCGCGGCCATTAAGGCCGCGCCGGGCAATGCAAGGCCGCGCTCCGGGTCTTGATGTTGGAGCCCCCGGCAGGCGCTAGCAAGTCCCGCGGCCATTTAAAGCCGCGCCGGGTGATGTAAGGCCCCGCTCCAGGTCATCCTCAACCCCGCAACTTGGGCGGGAGAAGTCGCCATTGTGGAAGCCCCGAAAAGCGGTCTCCCACCAAGGACCCGCGGGGCTCCCGATGTTACCGCCCACCAGACCTACAGCTGGAGTCTCTGAATCTCCGGGGTCGGGCCGCAGCAGCGGGCCACCACAGCTCCTCCCGCTCCGAACTCGGCCAGCTGGTAAGTAGTCCGCAGGCTCCGCGACTGGAGCCCCAGGTCGTTCCGGTTGGAGGCCGCTCCACGGTGTTAGGCCCCAACAACAACGGAGACCCGACAGAATAGGTCGGGTCCTCTGTACAGGAAACAATTTTAAAACTTTCCCCACCCCCCGCCCCCCACCCACATACCCAGTTAAAAAAAACAATATAAACTACATTAAACGAGACAAAAAAGGCTGCGGAGGCCGCTGCGACGTGAGAAATAAGGTTAGCATTTTAAGTATTTCATCAGAATTTTTATTTATCTGATCATTGTTGGTATCGCTTTTCTTTTCCAGCCCACCTGCAATTTTCACACAGAGATACACCAAGATTTTTTTTAAAATGCAAGCCCTGTATCCATGTCATGTGAAAACTGTCATCAGCTTCATCTATTGGCACCCAGTATCTGTACAACACCCAGTATCTATGGTATCTATACAACACATAGCTCTCATTTCTGAGTAGTTCTAATTTCTGCCTCTATGCTGCCAAATTGTTTCATTGATATCTGTCTTCATTGACTCATAACTTCCTTCAGATGAACATTTGAAAGATGAGTCAGCATCTTCAATGCCAACTACAATTTCAGGCCTTGTCAATATCAAATATTACTTATGCTTTTGGTACCTGGTTATTAGTTGTACTGAATTTACATGACTTGTAATGTGGCCTGTAACTATATTGACCTCTGTGTGTTTTCTATGGTAAGCAGGTCTCTTGTTACATGATTTATTCATCAGTAGACTGATGAAGCAAACGGCCCTTGTAAAAATCCTGATGCACAAAATGTAGTATTATGGTTCACAATCACAGTTAAAGCTATTTTTGTCCTTGTGGTAGATCTAATCTGAAACTTGTGCTCGGTGAAACAGATGCTGAAGGCATTTAAGATGCATCTGTATGTGAAGACTCAAAGTACTATTTACCCATCACTTTATCCCCACAGTTGCAACTGTTTTTTCTCGTGCAGAGAAATGTTGTCGTGAGATCACAGCTGTTAGCGGCAGGGAGGGAAATAGTGTTTGCAAAGAAATAAATCAGGTGTTGCAAAAATGCAACATAGGCGAATGCAAGAATTATCAAAAGACAGAAAAGGTAAAAGAACAAAAGGCATGGTTTTACATGAGGAGCCAATTCCATTTAAGGTTCTTTGTATTGCCACGTGACATTATTTTTTGCATACAGATCAGTAAGATTATTTCCATTAATAAGTACAATCCCTAATTAAGTTGCCGAATGCATAGAAGTAGACCAATAAGTCGACATGCAAGGGTAGTCAGGTTTCGGCCATTTTCAAAGTCTCAGCTGCAGCTAGCCATAAAGGCCCGTTACAGCCCTTGCCTCCATCCGGATCGTCCCGCGAACCATCGTCTCTCTTGCCCGGCCTTCAGGCTTCATGTCCCGGGGGAGGGGGTGGGGGTGCCTCTCTCAGCGGACACTGGCGCTTTGTTCAGCGTCCACTACCATTGATGACTCCCTCCACCATCTAGTTCCCGGAACAGGAAACAAGCTTTGGACCAGGCTCCCTCTCCAGGCGGCTCCCCGGGTTCTACGGCGGGTGAGCCGGGCCTGCTGCCGGGGCATGGCAGTAGCCCGTGGTCCTTCGGGAGCTCTGGCTACACGTGACCTCCCAACTAGGTTAGCTTTATGTTAAAATAACAAATCAAACAGACATTGTGGGAGGCAAAAATATTCAATATTCAGGAGGGATAGAGAGAAAGGAAAAGGAGGTGGGGTAGTGTTGCTGGTTAGAGAGGAGATTAACGCAATGGAAAGGAAGGACATTAGTTTGGAGGATGTGGAATCGGTATGGGTAGAGCTGCGAAACAATAAGGGGCAGAAAACGCTGGTGGGTGTTGTGTACAGGCCACCTAACAGTAGTAGTGAAGTTGGGGATGGCATCAAACAGGAAATTAGAAATGCTTGCGACAAAGGCAAAGCAGTTATAATGGGTGACTTCAATCTACATATAGATTGGGTGAATCAAACTGGCAGGGGTGCTGAGGAAGAGGATTTCTTGGAATGTATACGGGATAGTTATCTAAACCAACATGTAGAGGAACCAACGAGAGAGCTGGCTATTTTAGACTGGGTATTGAGTAATGAGGAAGGGTTAGTTAGTAGTCTTGTTGTGCGTGGCCCCTTGGGCAAGAGTGACCATAATATGGTTGAGTTCTTCATTAGGATGGAGAGTGACATTGTTAATTCAGAAACAATGGTTTTGAACTTAAAGAAAGGTAACTTTGAGGGTATGAGACGTGAATTGGCCAAGATTGACTGGCAATTAATTCTAAAAGGGTTGACGGTGGATATGCAATGGAAGGCATTTAAAGACTGCATGGATGAACTACAAAAATTGTTCATCTCAGTTTGGCAAAAGAATAAATCAGGGAAGGTAGTGCATCCATGGATAACAAGGGAAATCAGGGATAGTATCAAAGCAAAGGATGATGCGTACAAACTAGCCAGAAAAAGCAGCATACCGGAGGACTGGGAGAAATTCAGAGACCAGCAGAGGAGGACAAAGGGCTTAATTAGAAAAGGAAAAATGGATTATGAAAGAAAACTGGCAGTGAACATAAAATCTGACTGCAAAAGTTTTTATAGATATGTGAAAAGAAAGAGATTAGTTAAAACAAATGTAGGTCCCTTGCAGTCAGAAACAGGTGAGTTGATCATGGGGAACCAGGATATGGCGGACCAATTGAATAACTACTTTGGTTCCGTCTTCACTAAGGAAGACATAAATGATCTGCCGGAAATAGCAGGGGCCCGCGGGTCAAAGGAGGTGGAGGAATTGAGTGAAATCCAGGTTAGTCGGGAAGTGGTGTTGGGTAAATTGAATGGATTAAAGGCCGATAAATCCCCAGGGCCAGATAGGCTGCATCCCAGAGTACTTAAGGAAGTAGCTCCAGAAATAGTGGATGCATTAGTAATAATCTTTCAAAACTCCTTAGATTCTGGAGTAGTTCCAGAGGATTGGCGGGTAGCAAACGTAACCCCACTTTTTAAGAAGGGAGGGAGAGAGAAAACGGGGAATTACAGACCAGTTAGCCTAACATCGGTAGTGGGGAAACTGCTAGAGTCAGTTATTAAAGATGGGATAGCAGCACATTTAGAAAGTGGTGAAATCATTGGACAAAGTCAGCATGGATTTACGAAAGGTAAATCATGTCTGACGAATCTTATAGAATTTTTCGAGGATGTAACTAGTAGCGTGGATAGGGGAGAACCAGTGGATGTGGTGTATCTGGACTTCCAGAAGGCTTTCGACAAGGTCCCACATAAGAGATTAGTATACAAACTTAAAAGCACATGGCATTGGGGGTTCAGTATTGATGTGGATAGAGAACTGGCTGGCAAACAGGAAGCAAAGAGTAGGAGTAAACGGGTCCTTTTCACAATGGCAGGCAGTGACTAGTGGGGTACCGCAAGGCTCAGTACTGGGACCCCAGCTATTTACAATATATATTAATGATCTGGATGAGGGAATTGAAGGCAATATCTCCAAGTTTGCGGATGACACTAAGCTGGGGGGCAGTGTTAGGTGTGAGGAGGATGCTAGGAGACTGCAAGGTGACTTGGATAGGCTGGGTGAGTGGGCAAATGTTTGGCAGATGCAGTTTAATGTGGATAAATGTGAGGTTATCCATTTTGGTGGCAAAAACGGGAAAGCAGATTATTATCTAAACGGTGGCCGATTGGGAAAGGGGGAGATGCAGCGAGACCTGGGTGTCATGGTACACCAGTCATTGAAGGTAGGCATGCAGGTGCAGCAGGCAGTAAAGAAAGCGAATGGCATGTTGGCTTTCATAGCAAGAGGATTTGAGTATAGGAGCAGGGAGGTTCTACTGCAGTTGTATAGGGTCTTGGTGAGACCACACCTGGAGTATTGCGTGCAGTTTTGGTCTCCAAATCTGAGGAAGGACATTATTGCCATAGAGGGAGTGCAGAGAAGGTTCACCAGACTGATTCCTGGGATGTCAGGACTGTCTTATGAAGAAAGACTGGATAGACTTGGTTTATACTCTCTAGAGTTTAGGAGATTGAGAGGGGATCTTATAGAAACTTACAAAATTCTTAAGGGGTTGGACAGGCTAGATGCAGGAAGATTGTTTCCGATGTTGGGGAAGTCCAGGACAAGGGGTCACAGCTTAAGGATAAGGGGGAAATCCTTTAAAACCGAGATGAGGAGAACTTTTTTTTCACACAGAGAGTGGTGAATCTCTGGAACTCTCTGCCACAGAGGGTAGTTGAGGCCAGTTCATTGGCTATATTTAAGAGGGAGTTAGATGTGGCCCTTGTGGCCAAGGGGATCAGAGGGTATGGAGAAAAGGCAGGTACGGGATACTGAGTTGGATGATCAGCCATGATCATATTAAATGGCGGTGCAGGCTCGAAGGGCCGAATGGCCTACTCCTGCACCTAATTTCTATGTTTCTATGCTTCAAAAATATACTGGGCTCAAAATTGAATTGGCAGTTATAATTTGGACTCCTGGACTGCTAAGTTGGGTGAAATGTGTACCTGGAACGTTCAGAACTATTCACATGACACATTTTCACTCAATCTGATTTCTTAGCAATATTTCGCTAATCAGGTTGTCACATAATTTTCAGCTTTCATAAAGTTTATTTTGGTTACTTGTGCTGTAGAATTCTGTAGGATAAATCCAGTCAAGTAAACTTTAACATTATAATCTTAGAAAATTTGCAATAGATGACCTGCCTTTGAGGTCTTTGGACTATCTGCAATTAGCAGATAAGATGAAAGAACATTCAGGGTTATATAAATATGCTATTGGAGAAAACACATAAATACGTTGTCCTGAAGTTAGTCAAGTGACAGAAATTGTGAAACTTGCAGTCTTATCTTTGCAATAGCTTTGGGGATTTTTTGGAAAAAAAAATAATTGTAGACTTTTTTGTCTAGAGCAGCAGTGTCAACTGTAGAGTCTGTAGAGTTTGGAGAAATGTCTCCAATGCTTGTGTTGCTTGCTTTGTCAATAAACGAAATGGAGCAATTGGAGGAGGACCTTCAGAGGTTGAGTGCACAGATTGAATGCGGCCTGCAGCGGCATGGAGCAACAGAGCAGCAGTGAAGAACTGCAGTTCTGGTTAATGCTGGGTTTTGGGAGTCCATAAACCACTTTTAACAAACTGAAAAACTCCTTTGAGTTGTTCGAGTTACCTTATTGCTGGAACACATCTGTCATGTGGTCTGACTAATTGTTCTGCATTTCATGGAGTTCTCACTGGACTTTGCCCTGCAAGTGCTAGAAGCTTGTTGGCGCAGAGGTAACATCATTCTGTTATTTGTCAAGGCATTGCACTTTTCGTGCAGTAGTTTGCAAAAATAATTTCACTGTGTAGTTGCATATGTGTCAAGGTACCATTGAACCATTGAAGAACAATCTTTGCTGATTCAATCACCATCTGCTTGAACTGGTTCTACTTTCCAGTCGGGTCTCCAGTCGATGGTCTATGAGCAGCCAGTGTCGTCAAGGTGAAACTGGTATTTCTCCCTCACTTCTGAGCGCTGTAGCTTCAGAGTGTTGAACATGGCTCAGGTAAGCTATGGCTGCACTGGGACAGTGTGGAAGCTGATGATAGATTTGACCAGTTTTATCTATCCAGTACTCTCACATGGTTCTGATGATCCTGCCTGCAAATAATGACATAATCTTTAAGATGCGACTGCGTGGATCTACGGGACAGTGAGGAGATGTTGGAGACTCACTGTGATGGATGTTTATGTAAACTGTGTTAAGTGTGGGTCTTGGATTGTGTTTGTAATGTAAAAAACTGTAGAAATGGAATTTCGTTTAAACCCAGGTTTGAATGACAATAAATAGCATTCTATTCTATTCTATTCGTCTTATACCCATTGGATAGTCTGAAGAGTGTGTTGGTGATGGTGAGATTACTCTTAGCACATGTGGTCAATAGGGGCAGCCCGATGTCGTACTATTGAACAGTTTTTATACCAAAACATGTGTCTGCTCAGACATGCCCTAGGCACACGACTGCACTGCTAGGTCACTTTCCTGGGCATGAGTCACCTTGTTGATTTCTCTTCTCTCCCCTCTCACCCCCTCCTCAGTCTGCCGACACAGTTTTTGGTATAAAACTTATTCAATAGTACATAAGGCTGAGGCTCATTAGTAGAATATTGCAGTAGAGATCCAATACACAAAACAGTGAAATAAAAAGGACTGAATAACACAGCGGGTCAGGCAGCATCGTGCTGCTGAGTTACTCCAGCACTTTGTGTTTCACTCAACATTCCAGCATCTGCAGTTCCTTATGACTCCAAAATATAAAACATGTTAACTCCAACCCATATCCAACAACACATCTGTCCAGATACAAAACAATTTCAGGCGCATCATAATTTGTAATGTTTTTGTAAAATTGGAATAAGTAGTTTCAACTACATTTACTCAGCACTATAGATTAAATTAGAGTAATAAAAGACAATAGATTTGCCAACAAACATAATTAGAACAGTGGGATAATTGAAGCCTATTATGATCAAACCATATAATTATGCATCAATTATATTGAATTTGATTATATTCTGTATGTATGTGTAAAATTTGAGGAAGAAACATGATATGGTTAACATCAACAATACCATATAACTGATTGTTGACTTCAGAAAGGGGAGGTTGGAAGACTACATGCCAGCTTTCATCAATAAGATTAGCGAGTTAGCAGCTTTAAATTCCTTGACATTAACATCTCGGATGTCCTGTCCTGGGCCCAGCACATGGATGTAATCATGAAGAAGGCACACCAGTGCCTCTATTAGAAGTTTAACGTGATAATTGTAAGTCTGAACATCCTAACAAACTTTTGAATGTATCTCGACTGGATGCATCGTGGCTGGTGCGATGATTCCAATGGACAAACACAAGAAGCTGCAGAGAGTGGTGGACTCAGCCTGGTCCATTACGGGCGCAGCTCTCCCCACTGTCAAAATCATGAAGAGCTGCCTCAAGAAGGCAGCACCTATCATCAATGATCCCCACCATCCGGTCCATGGACTCTTCTCATTGCTACAATTGGGCAGGAGGTACCGAAAGTCTAAGACTGACGTTCCACTCAAGTAGGTTGAGGAGCGGATATCTTCCTGCATCTATCATTGAGTATCCTCACCATCCGAGCAGGAGGAAAGTACTGAGACTGAAGTTCCACACTAGCAAGTTGAGGAACAACTATCTTCCTGCATCTATCAAGGAACCTCGCCATCTGGGGCTATCTTCTCACTGCCACAACTGCAATGGAGCTACTGAAAGTATTGAGACTCAAGCTCCACAGCCCCAGGTCGAGGAACAGCTATCTTCCTACTAGTCTGAAGAAGGGTCTCGACCCGATAAGTCACCCGTTCCTTCTCCCCGGAGATGCTGCCTGTCCCACTGAGGTGCTCCAGCATTTTGTGTATATCTTCCTACAACCTCAAGTTTTGTTTAGTTTAGTTTAGAGATACAGTGTGCATTAACACTATCCTACACACTAGGATCTATGGATCTAATGTCGTAGAGCAAAATAGTAAAAACAACTGGAAGTAAGTGAGTTAAATTTGTTATTAAGTTGATTGTATTAAACTCTGGCAGAGTGGGGCACACCTTATTTATAGAGTTATAATCCTTTGAAGAGAATGTTCAGAAGGTGGCCCAAATGCTGCAAATGGACTCCACTATCTTCTGTTAATCTTTGCAGCTTGTTTTCTGAAGCAAGTGCTTTAGCTTTGATTTTGGACTTTAACTCCAAGAAGCTGATGACAGCATGTTTTTCCTGTTGGGAATTTTACTGAGGTGAACTTTCATATCTTTTTAGAATCCTTATCTATTTTAATATTCCATTTTTTGGCAGGTATTGTTGCTTGCCTTTTTTTTAATCAAGTAGTGCAGCTCGACAGCACATTAGCAATTTAGTCATGAGGATGTGATTATCGTATTCCACAGAAGTGTTTGATCTGAGCCCAGAGTAAATGTCAATAATTTGATCAATGTATATCACTTCAAAATGATTGATTTCCTACTACTGAAACTTTGCTGTTCAAATTTTATGAGATGACTAGACTATGTCCCAGCTTCACACGGGTGGGCTGGTCAGCCAATGGATTCTTCGCTGACAGCTCAGTCACTGAGAAGACACACACGCACGCACGCGCACACACACACTGACTCACACACCATATATATGGCAGTAAACTTTCTTGAATACTCACATGGCTGAGAAGTTTAAAGTGATAATTGTAAGTCTGAACATCCTAATACTCTCCACTTTGGGGCTTCCACAGTCAGCGCCACTTCCGCAAACAGATTTACTTGTGCACTTACCGGAAATTACGCAATCAGCGCGACCTTTTCACGCACTGGAAATTACGCAATCAGCGAGACCTGTCCACTAAGCGGAAGTCACGAAATGAGCGGGACATTTGAACCAAACACAATCGGACCTAATAAAGCATTTATTCCTTCCAAGCACAGTCGGACCTAATAAAACATTACAGTTTCAAGCACAGGCAGGGCAGCAAGCCAAACAACTCATGGCATTGTCATTAAGGGCTAACAAATCATTTATTGCAAGTACATTGTAGATCACAGTTCTGTTGATTCACAGCTTAGAATGAGAGTAGTTGCCTTTCCCTCGCGATCTTGCAGAGTGACTGAGTCACATCCAGGCATCCGGGGTTTTATAATCCTGCCCTCCCCCCCAGAAGGGGCGTTACCTTCATCGCGGTGATTGACAGGCGAGAGGATCTCAAGGTTTTTTAAACACTCATAACTTTTTTATTTTTCATCGGTGGGAAAAATCCTCGGGGCCTGCTCAGCAGAGGACTGTGAGTAAGATGGCCAAAAATCATAGTGATATATGGTAGCGTTTTTTCTAAAATCAATATACAGTGCAGACAGGAAGTGGTCAATTTGAGACTTTTAATTATATAGATATTACAGAATGCAACAAAATCAAGGGAACAAATAAAACTGAGGCTTGGGCAGCTCTGTATCATTATTTGCGGCCATGTGGTTTAAATTTGTTTATTAAAGTGATAATAATTATTGCAAGAAGTATGGTGAGAAGTAGGCTACTCAACCTCTCGTACCTACTTGATCATTCGGTAATATGGCTTTTTCTTACTTTAGTAGCACCTTTTAGTATTAATCTTATACTCCTTGATCCCTGTAATACCTAAAATCTGTTTATCTCTGCCTTGAATATACTTAGCAGCTGAAATTTCACTGCCCCCTTGGACTATGAATTCCAGTCATTTTAGCGCAGGTGATAAAATTTAACCTCAGCTCCATCCTCCATTAAAACAACTAGTGGACTGGTGCGGCAAAAATAATCTAGAATTAAATGTCGACAAAACGAAGGGGATGGTTGTCGACTTCAGGAGGGCGCAGCCAAAGCATACACCCCTCAACATCAGTGGCACTGCAGTGGAGAGAGTGGAGAGCATAAAGTTCCTCGGTGTGCAAATTACAGACAGCCTCACCTGGTCCAGGAACACCACTGGGACTGTCAAACGGGCCCATCAGCCGACTGCACTTCCTGAGGAAACTAAAACAGGCCTCACTCCCCACCGACATCCTCAGGACTTTCTACAGGGGTACAGTGGAGTCTGTACTCACGTACTGCATAGATACGTGGTACTCCACCTGCAACTGCTCGGACAGGAAGGCTCTGCAGAGGGTAGTGAGGGGAGCAGAGAGGATCATTGGCGTCTCCCTACCCTCGGTACAAGAACTGTTCCAGAGCCTATGTCTGAAAAAAGCTCGGAGAATTGCTAAGGACAAACTGCACCCCCTCCACATACACCTGGATCTCCTGCCATCAGGCAAGAGATATCGAAGCATCAAAGCCCGGACTACAAGACTTCTAAACAGCTTCCTACCACAGGCTGTGAGGCTGCTAAACAGTCACTCTGTACTCACAGTCACTTGATTCTGCGGTTTGGCACTGGCCACTTTAATAACTGGCACTGGCCACTCAAATCAGCTGCCCCGGACATTCTTATGATTGGTTTATTGTATTTTAAAGTTGTGTTTTACCTGCTTTTAACTATTTATTTATACTGTTCCATCAGGGACTTGATTGTTTTTAGTGTTATTATGTGTGAAACGTTTTAAATTTCATGTGCGATGCTCCGCTACTCCCTGGGAAACGTCTTTTCATTTTGCACTGTACAACTGTTGCTTGCAAGATGACAATAAAGGTTGATTGATTGATTGATTGATCCTGAATTACTTGTTCTTTATTTTGACAATGTGCCCTGGGAAGGACACTGGGATTGACCGCAGGTATGCTGCAAAACAATTGCTTAGTCTCTACCTGGGCTTGCCGATGTAGAAGAGGCTGCAACAAGAGATCAGGTGGGAGGAGCTACTGGTGATTTCTTGCCTCACTGCTGTTAAAGTACTTTGATGGTGGTGTAGGGGAAATTATAGCATCTTCAATAGTTGCCCTGTGTCCTTGTATGCCATCTTTTAATCTCTTGCTATTTAAAGAATCCTCTGTTTCTATGTTTTCTACCATAAGGGATGGCCTCACATTTTGCACCTATACTGTATCTTGCTCATTCACAGCCTGTCTAAAGGTCTCTGAAATGCTCTGCATCACCCTTTATGGCCCACATTGATGTTGACCTTAATACCGTTAGTAAACTGACGTTCAAATTACCTGCAAAGGAAAGCATTTATTATTAAGGCAATGGTCCTTGTTAACCAGACTTGGCAATTTGTCAATGCCGGAGGTGGTGGTGGTGAGCTGTTACCGTATTCCAAGTGTTATCATCGCTGCTGCTTTATACCAAAGGCAATTGAATGGCCTGCAGCTTGTTTTATTATGAACTAGCTAGCTGCAACAGTTTTTTACAACAGATAATGAACATTTCTATCAGCATTGTATGGCAGCAGGGAAGTATTTTATATTTTCTGTTCTGTCGGATTAAGATTATCTTTCGATATTTATATAAAAAACTCTTTGCCTAATAATGATGGATTAAAATGTTGTCATGCAACATGAGGAGCGCATCAATAATTTCATTACCTGAAGATATATTGGTGCTTTTGAAGTGTGATATTTTTGTTATGATTGTATTTTCCCTGTTCTTCCATGCAAGGGTGTCATGACAAATATCGGACTGCCAAAATGTGATTTATTAAATAATGACAGGTGTATCATTTCATTTGATAAGAGAATATTATAATTGAAGAGGTAATCACACACAATGCTCATTTGTAGCCAGGTTCATCAACAAGTACCTCAACAGAAACCAAGTCAGGAACAGAGGCAATTTTCAAGTGGATCCAACACTAAAGGGCAAAGCAATAAAACTAGTTGGAAGTAAGTGGATTGCACAGCATAGCAGACAGCTGTTCATTTTATTTACTTATGTTTTTTTAACTTCAGTCACATTTGGCCATCCTTCAACAGCCTTCAGATCTTTCTGACATGAAGCAATGTTCTGAGACTTTCTGTAGCCAATGTGATGTTTCTCCATCATTAGTAAGATCTTATGCTGTTTAGATTAGTTTAACGATACAGCGCGGAAACAGGCCCTTCGGTCCACCAGGTCCGCGCCGACCAGCAATCCCTGCATATTAACACTATCCTACACACACTAGGGACAATGTTTACATTTACCAAGCCAATTTACCTACATACCTGTACATTTATGGAGTGTGATATGAAACTGAAGATCTGTATCCAGTCTAAATTTGTTAGTTTGCTAGGTAGATAATGAATCTACCTTTGATTTAAACCAGCATCTGCAGTTCTTTCCTACACATGTAGATAATGAATTTCATTTCCCATTTGAGATGGCATTTTGCTTACGTTAAAATCTATATAATACTAAAACTCTTTGTCTTGTTTGTGGCTGTGTGTGTGTGTGTGTCAATCTGGTTAATTTTCCTATTTTTCCAACGCTAGGCCACAGCCTTCCTATTTTCACTCATCCTACTCGCATTATTTCCGCCGAGGTGATAAATATCTTCCCGTCGCATTGCCACCTATATTTCCAAACTTTTTAATCGTTTAAAGTTTTAAAAACAGCCCGAAAGCTCACGCATTTCGCGAAAAAAAACCCGAGTGACATCACAATGCAATCGCAAGGTAGGATGGGACACTCCGGGGGGGGGGGGCGCTCGCGTGGCGGCAACTGCCGGTGCCCAATGCCTAGTGGACAGGGTGGAGCTGGAGAGCGGGCCGGGACTTGTGATTTGACCGTGACCGAAAATGAAGCCGCCGCTGGAACCAAGGAGGAGCCTGGGTCCGGGGTCAGGGACGAGCCCGGAGATGAAGTCGGGGCCTGCACTGGAGCCCAGACGGCGGCCGAGCTGACGGCTGGAGTATACAGCCAGGGCCGGCCCGAGTACGAGTACAGGCCGAGTTCCAGGCCCTGGCACTGCTCTACGACCTGGGTAGGTCCTGGGGAAGGGAATGTGAGTGAGGGGAGGAGGATGAGCGAATTGAGGAGGAGGAAGATGCGGTGGGGAGTGGGGTGGTAGAGGGAGATGGGGGTGCGGCAGTGGGTGTTGAGCAGGGAGATGGGGAGGGGTGGAGGATGAAGATGCCCCCTCCCTATTTACCCGTACTTCCACCCTCTCTACCCCTCTCCCTCCCTCGCCCCCTCCCTCTCTACCCTGCCTTCCCCCCCCCCACTCTACCCCTCCCTCTACTCCCCTCCCTCTCCCTCTACCCCCTCCCTCTCTGCCCCTCTCCCTCTCTATCCCCTCCCTATCCCCTTCCCCCTCCCTCTCTACCCCCCTCCCTCTCTACTCCCCTCCCCTCCCTCTCTACTCCCTCCCTCTCTAGCCCCCCCCCCCCCTCTCTGCCCCCCCTCCCTCTCTACCACCCCGTCCTCTCTACCACCCTTCCCTCTACCCCCTCCCTCTCTAGGGATTGAAGAGGGAGGATGAAGAGGAGAAGGAGGGAGTGCTGGGGGATGAGGAAAAATGAGCTGTGCCTGTGCAGTTGGGGGCTATGCGTGAGTGGTGCAATATTGCGTTGGGAGAATGGCTTTGCGTTGAAACGGGTGAGAGGTGAAATCTTGCGTTGGGGAGCAGATTCTAGTAAGCTTTAAAATTGTGGTAACACCTGCCTCTGCTTCCAAGTGAATATATTTTTCTGCCTTGACGGGAGCTTCCAGGATCACTCTCACTATCTCTGTACTTTGGACGTCTATATGGCTTTATGACATAGTGTTTCATGATACGTGTGACTTCTTATGTTGGATTCCTGTTCTCAAGTAGTTTCCCAGGAAAACTGGAATGCTTAACCCTCATTCTGGTTTCCATGAACCAGTGTTCTCAAGTGCCCTGGTTATTTTCTTTTATTAAAACTTAGATATTTGACAATTATTTATTTGTTCTTGAGGTACTTAGAGCACTTTGAGACTACGCAAGCTTTTGTGTTAATTCAACCTGTTTCATTCTTATCATTTAGTTTGTTTCAACTGAGTCACTAATAACGACAGTGTTGACCTTTACATCTTGGACAGGAGATAAGAACAAATTCAGTCTGGAAACCCCCTTGTATTTGGCTGCAATTCACTTTTATTGGAAATATTACCGTGCATTTATTAGATCGTAAAAGGATACGGTTTCTATGCTATAGCTCTAAACTAAACTAAAAAGGAATTGGAAAAACTATGTGCCAGAATGTTATAAAAAGGAACTGCAGATGCTGGTGTATACCAGAGATGGACACAGAACGCCAGAGTAACTCAGTGTGTCAGGTAGTCACTGGAGAAAATGGATAGGTGACATTCGGCTTCGTGACCCTTCTTGAGACTGATTGTAGTAGGGAAAGCTGGTAAAAAACCTGGAAGCGAAATTCCAGGACAATTTAAGACCGGCAACAGATGACCTCAAGCAAGGAGGTTCCCTGATAGGCAGTTTGTTGGATAGAGGCAGGTGTGAGCCCTAGAGGGAAAGATAGACAGCGAACTGCCAGAAATCGGATTTCCAGCAGGTTCTTGCAATACCTTGAACGTTACTTTTCCATTTGTCTAATGACATGTGAAACAGAAACCTAAATGTAAGCAAAACACTATTTCTTTGATAAAACAGGTAAACGAAAAGGAAACTGGAAAGTTGGTATATTTTATTTAAAGGACAAAAATACCTTGGGCAACTTTGGCTGCATATATTCCCTAATACCCTATAGACAAATTGGCGATATGCAGAGTACTGCCCTGCCAACTACAAATTCAGAAGACTGGTGTTATGACTTCTTGTAATGCGATTTCTGGCCTCAAGTAGAGACACCCAGAAAAACTGGAGTGCTTAACAGTCATTCTGATCTCCTCAATTAATTATTCCAGAGTGCCTTTCTGTTTGGTGCAGTATTCCTTTGGTGCAACAATATCTTTGGAAACCTGATCACACATGCTTATCGGATTAGGGATACTCCATGTCATTCATGTTGTTTAGAAACAGGCAATCAACTCAATCAAAATATCCCTCAGCCTTAAAGCCTGTTAGAATGTTAGGGCTATGTTAGAGTATACCTTTTGGTGTGAACTTTAACATTTAAAGTGTTAGTAATTCCATTGTTTAGTGTGGTTATATTTAGTCTCTGTGGATTCTGTTGATTTATGCTACTCTCTTCCACTTCATGGATTTGCATTGGACACGATGATGCAAGCAAGGAGAAAAATTAAAAATGCATTAAACCTAAATTGTTGTTATGATCATTCATGTGGCTGGGGTTATCGAACATAATTGATTAAATATATTTTTTGTGACATGGGGGACAAAAGGGGAGTATATAAAATAAATACTCTTACAAAACTGCTTTTCCTATTGCAGAAACACTGGGAGACAGGTGGTGGGAGTATGATACGAGAGAATTTTTGATAATTTCCACATTTGCTTATGAGAGTAAGCCTTTTTATTTATCAGTTAAGCGCACTATGGACTTCATGCTTGGGCTTTGCCTATTTTGCTTTAGCTTTATTTTTGGCTGTTTAGTTACATTATGTAATCTTTTAGCTGGTCAATGGTTCCACTGTTTGTTTAGTATTCTTTGTACAGTAAAGCAAAGCCCCATTGATTTTTGTCTGTAAGAACACACAAAGATTGTATTGTGTTTATTGAAATCTTCGCAAGAAAAATGGTTTCATTGTCTGGCAAATTTAAAGTTGATTACATTTTAATGCAATTAAGTATTATAATGTTTATAATATGTTCTAACTCGTTCTTTAAATTTTAGCACAGGTGTTAAACAACAGTTGGGAAACACTTGGAAAGAAAATATTAGGCCTGCAGTAAATGAAATAAAGAAATTTGCATCTACTCCTGACACAAATCGTTCACAAATGAAAATTGCAGATAATTTCAGATCATCTGACTCTTACAAAGTCCAGACAGAGTCTTATCAGCAAATGCATCAGAAGTTCAAGAATTCACCCCAGAATATAGCAAGCAGTAGACACTGTGGCCAACAAAATAAATTTACTGAAAATCAATTGGTAAATAATCCTGATGATGGTGTGGATCAGGTACGTTTTCATAAATTTTGCTTAAAGTGAGTTTGTCTATATTGAATATGTAATTTGGATATAATGTTTTGCTTTCCATGATACTAATACAAACTTAAAATTAAGTCATACAGGATATTTCCACATTCTGAGAGAAATTTATCATTGAATAATGACCTAGCAATATTTTGGAGTAGAAACACTCTGAGGTGTGTGCATCCATGTGGCTCTTGCGCACCTCCGAATAGGAGTTGTTGGAGTAATATTGGTAGGGTGTGTAGGAAGGAACTGCAGATGCCAGTTTAAACAGAAGATGGACACAAAATGCAGGAGTAATTCAGTGGGACAGGCAGCATCTCTGGAGGGGAGGGAAGGAATGGGTGACGTTTTGGGTGACGTTCCTCAGGGGATTAGGTCTTTAGTTTTTTATGACTTTCAGGATGTTATTTTGTGGGTTTGCAGTGCTTTAGATTATTGGATTATCAGAAGATCAATGTGCAGAAAAACATCTTGTATTTCGAAAATGATTTCTTCAAATGATAAATAAGATAAAAGACATTTAAATTAATTTAAGTTTTTATTTTGCTTTCTAATCACCACACCATTTTTAATCCTTTTCTTGTTCATTTAATCCCTACTGATGACACATTCAATTACTCAAGCTTTCATAATGTATTCCTGGCTTCCAAAACCTCCCACAAAGACTCTCAACATTCATGCTTTTGTAGTTCCAACACTTGGCATCCAGTTCCACATTCTCAAAGCTGTTTTTGTAATTTTTTTCAAACGTTGTTAGTACTTGTTTGTATGAACGTGTGTTTTTAAAAGGTTTTCCACGTTAGCATTTACTTTAAGTTCCTTCGGCCTTTGTAAAATCACTTAATTTTCTTTCCTTTTTGTTTTGTCCTCTGTGCCATTATGTCTTTCATTTGGTATTTGTTCTTTTTGACTTCATTTATCGTTTCAATTTAAACACAAATTGATATTATAACAAATCATTTCCAGATACAGATTTAACTCGGAGAAATGTCAACATAAATGGGCAGTCTACAGGTTAATGAAAATTACCATGGCATCAGGGCATTGAGAGCGAACTCTGGCCAAAGGGTTATCCACTGCTCTGCCTATCATTTCCCAAGTTCTTTGTATCTTCGGCCCTACTTCTGGGATAATAAAACATACATGGCATTCTTCAGATGCAATCAGTTATATCACAGCATAAATATGATGAATTGTATGGTACTGAGTGACCTGTATCTGCAGCTTTATATGTCTCTCCTACAGTCAGTTTGACAAAACCAAAAGGATTCCTGAAAAAGCCTTGTGTGGTGAACTCCTGGCAGTTGTAACTAAAGTATTTCTTTTCCCACACAATTTTTTGAGAGTCAGCGCGGAAACAGACCCTTCAGTCTGCGCCGGCCAGCATTTCCCGCACATTATCACGCCTACATGCACTTGGAGCAATTTACACATATCAAGTATACAAACCCGTACGTCTTTCGAGTATGGGAGGATACTGAAGATCTTGGAGAAACCCCATGCAGTCACAGGTAGAACGAAAAAACTCCGTACAGACAGCACCCATAGTCGGGATAGAACCCTCTGTAAGGCAGAAACTCTACCGCTGCCAGTTCTAGTGACAGCAATCATGAGCAAGAGTGCATATATATGCACATGGGGCAAGAATGGAGCACCAATTGCTTAAGGTTCCAGTAATTACCTTAAAATCTATTCTATATACTTATATAAAACTCTCATCTTGTCCTCTTGTTTGCGTTTTTTCTAAATTTGCGCAAAAACAATTCTCCATAGCGCTACGATCTTTTGCCACCATACTCGCCATTCTCCTGTGCTGCAAGTGCATCACGTTTTATTCCGACCGGTGAAATATTACAAAAAAAGCTATTGGTCTGTTATTCGCCGGTATGGCGACGCTGTCAATCCCTGGAGAATAAAGCTGAAGAAGCGGAGTGCGGGTGGGGACGGCGACCACCACATCGAGCCGGGTGCCGATGAGTGCAGCCGGGGCTGGGAGCCACTGAGTGCAACAGGTGCCTGGCCCTGGAGCCGGTGAGTGTGGTCAGAGCCGGAGTCGCTGCCATTCTCCTGTGCCAAGTGCATCAATTCCCCAAAAGCCCCCGGTATGGCGACGCCCCCTCACTCCCCACCCCTCCTACATACACACCTTCCCCTGAGTGCCCCCCCTGGAGCCCCCCACACACACACACCCCTCCCCCACATACCCCTCCCCCACACATCCCCTCCCCCCCACATACCCCTCCCCCACACCCACTCCTCTCTCCTCCCCCCAACTCCCAACCCTCCCCCATTCCCCTCTCCCACACCCCCTCCCCTGGCTGCAGAACGTCCCTGTCCCCCAGCTACAGAACGCTCCCACCGTTGTGTTGGGGGACGGGTGAGTGGTGGAATATTGCATTCGGGAATGAGTTGCGTTGGGGGACCAGGCCTCCCATGAGACTGGGACCCAAGGGTCCCACTTAGTCTAGTAAGCTTTTAAACGTGACCCAAATAAAGTCTCAATTCCAGGTAAATTCTGTCAATTATATGAATGTTTGAAAAGTATGTTTACACAGGAATGGTTGAATTTGTAAGTAGCATATTTAGAGTCATACAGCATGAAACGGGACCATCGGCCCAACTTGTCCATGCTGACCAAGATGCCCCATCTAGGCTAGTTCTGAGGGATGGAGTGGGAAATGTTTGGGCAGTGTGTGTTCACACCCTCTCCTGATCACAACTCTAAAATTATTCTTGGTAGGCCCTTTGTTATAAAATGTGCCCTCCACCCCTCCAGCACAGAATGAGAAGCAGCTCCAACATTACAGTGCCTCCAGGAAGATTACTAATCTCAGAGACAGACGTAAACAGTAACAACAAAAATCCCTATCTTTGCACATGTTGCTTTCCTCCAGAGATCTTATTATGTTTTCTAAAACATTGGGCCTTAATTAACAGCTTTTGATCATGGCCTCTTTCAGCACCAGCCTTTGAATACAGTGTGCTCATTTTAAAAACTGAAGGAATTGTATATTTCCAATTAATTTGAAATTAATGCATCTAAATTTAACAGTGTTGATTTTGGTCAGTTGATTTATTCGTGAAAAAAACTTGCTTTGATTGTAATGCGTCCCCAGATTCACACAGAGAGACAGACACATGTATCTGTTGCAAGCATTAACTGATGGCAATGCAAAAGTATGATAAGACAGTTTTTGCATTGCATAGCCAGTCTTCCTTGATAGGGTTGAAAGTATATTGGGACACCTCAATTAAAGTAATCATTGCAAGTAATAGAGATTGCCAGTAGGAATACTTTTGTTTGCTATTTTACTGGAGTAAGCCAAATAGAATACTACAAGGTAGAATAGACAATAGGTGCAGGAGCAGGCCATTTGGTCCTTCGAGCCAGCACCGCCATTCAATTCAATGATCATGGCTGATCATCCCCAATCAGTACCCCATTCCTGCCATTTTCCCATATCCCCTGACTTCGCTATTTTTAAGAATAGACAAGACTTCGACAAATGCAACTGGTGCATCATAAGGTCATGAGTAATAGGAGTAGCATTGAGCCATTCGGCCCATCAAGTCTACTCTGGCTGGTTAATCTCCCCCCTAACCCCATTCTCCTGCCTTCTGCCCATAACTTCTGACGTCTGATCTCAGCTTTAAAATCCACATACTTTCTTTCAAACGCATCTCCCCTTTCTCTGTATAATCCTACACTCCTTCAGTTGAGCAAAGACTGTTATATCCATTTCTGGCCTCTTTCATGTCCCAATTTCCATTGCCCCACCATGCCTTCCACTGCCTTAGCTCAGCTTTGACACTCCCTCCCTAACACTACACCTCCAGCTGGCTTCGCGTTGTAAGGTCCACCTCCGTGATGAAACATTTGATTACCAGCTCTTTTGTCTCATTATGTGGCTCAAATGTCCCTTTTTTAAAATAATATACATTATCTCAGGATGGTTTATAATATTGAAGGCAGCAATTAAATAAATTGTTGTTTACATCAACAATATTTCTATTATGATTAATAGAACAAGCTGAACCTTTGGTTTTCTTTATAAACAGAAGTCAAAGCCGGTCCAGATGAAATTTGCACAACCAGAAAATTCACTACGTGTTTTGACTACAACTTTAGAAGGCCTGAAACACTGGACCCAGTACAGTGATAGATTTGCATTACTATTTGAGGTCTTTGGTATGTGTACTTGTCTTTCTTTCACTCTTTGTAAATGCATGATTAATTTCTACATTAATGTTATGCATAAATTTAAATGTCCTTAGATGCCTGGTGAAAATATCCAATTTTTATTTCTTTGTACTGTGAACTGTTAATCAATCATTTAGAAATTTAATTTACAGTGCCCTCCATAATGTTTGGGACAAAGACCCATCATTTATTGATTTGCCTCTGTACTCCATAATATGAGATTTGTAATAGAAAAAATAATATGTAGTTAAAGTGCACATTGTCAGATTTTATGAAAGGGTATTTTTATACATTTAGGTTTCACCATGTAGAAATTACAGTTTATACATAATCCTCACATGTGAGGATGCAAATTGTGGAATGCAGAGGTAAATAAATAAATGACAGGTCTCTGTCCCAAACATTATGGAGGGCACTATATATCCATCAGAAACAAGCAAGTCTGAAGTAATGCTATAATGTAAAATACATAAACTAATATAATGAGCATTTGAGTCGAGGAACATTTTGCAGTTAATCAAGATTTATGTCATTTAGGTGGTGTTGGTAAGGCAGAGTTGCAGAGCACTGGAATTGTTCAGCAGGCCAGCCTGAATCTTTGGAGAGAAAAATAATTATCTTTTTCTTCACTAAGGATTTGTTAGAATTCGAGTGAATGGATGGAAGATATTTTGTTTATTTAGTGTTCCACTTTTGGCAAACCAAACACGAATTGGGTCTTGGATTTGTAGAACCCCGTTTCTAAATCCGCAAGTGTGACTGAGTTTCCACTAGCTTGTCACTTTAATTGTTCATTACACTCCCACATTCATCTCTCTTTCTTTAGCCCTCATTACTGTTACAATAAATCTCAATGTTAATTTGAGGAACAACGCTAGCTCCATCTTTCAAATAAGTATATTATTGCCTTCTGGATACACATTTATATTCAACAATTTCAGATGGTTAACTGTTCAGCCATGCATCTTTCCAGAGGCCATTTTTCCCCACCACTTTTCTATTAATTTCAAATGTCATTAATTTGTTCTTGTTTACATCATCACCTGGCAAACCTTGTGTTAAATCTTTACCATCCTCGGTCAGTTGGCACTATCACCACTTGTATCATCTAGAAACATAGAAAATAGATGCATGGCTGATCATCCAGAATCAGTACCCCTATTCGTGCCTTCTCCCCATATCCTCTGATTCTGCTAACCCGAAGACCTATATTCAACTCTCTTGAATATATCCAGTGAATTGGCCTTCTGTGGCAGAGTTTTCCACAGATCCACAATTCATTCCTAAATGGCCAACCCCTCTTGACCTGAAACGTTGCCTGTCCATTTCCTCCAGCATCATTGGAGGGAAATAGACAGATGAACTTTTGGGTCAGGACCCTTCTTTCATAGCCTATAATTTATCCGCAGATGCTGCTTGACCCAATGAGTTCCTTCAGCACTTTGTGCTTTGACAAGAATGTGTGTTCATCAGTGGGCCAATCTGATTTTTCTATCTAATTTAAAAATCATCACTGGTCTATATGTTAATGCAAAACTTTAATAAAATAATTATAGGCTATGAAAGTACTGGAGGAACTCAGTGGGTCAAGCAGCATCTGCGGATGAATTATAGGCTATGAAAGAAGGGTCCTGACCCAAAACTTCATCTGTCCATTTCCCTCCAATGATGTTGCCTGACCCGCTGAGTTCCTCCAGCAGTTTGTTTATTGATTCCTGCCTCTAGTTTCTTTTGTCTTCATAGGCTATGAATGGTAAACTAACTTATGTTCAAAAATAATTCGAGGAAGGCAGATTTGTAAATCAACAGTAGATGGCGCAAAAATCTAAAGTATAATTCTCGAATGCGGTGCATGAAAAATGAGTCCTTGACTATAAAGATGTAGTAAGCTAGCTTTGGAAAGGACAAGCAGGAGTCACCAATATTTCAAAGATCAAAATCTACAGTGATTCACAGATTAGTAAATTGTTCATGGTAATAAAGATAATATGCGCTGAGTACCAGCAACATTATTGTAGTCACGGTTTGCTGGAGGGATATGTATATGTGACCTGTACCCTAAATCTGGCTTTCACATAAGGCCCAGTCCTTTTATATAGGGCTCAAATCAGGTCTGCACACAAAACAAATCTCATAGTGGTGAGATTCCCGATCAAGTTGGTTTATTCAGGTTGCGACAATATATACTAGGAAGCACTTGAAGAGGTCCCAAAGTACTTCACTGACTCAACGCATGTGCAACATTTCATACTATTCGCTTTACAATGATTACTTGTGGGTACTAGATTTTGCAATAATTCACCAGTCACCTACATTTCTTTGTAGTCTTTCATCCTTGTTTTATCTCTGCTGCAATTGCCTCTATCTGACTGGCAGCTGGGACTTTTCTTCATGTTCTTAGAATACCATCTCCCATTTGCTTTGTTAATAGGTGTCATAAAGTGACTCCTATTATTGTCTATCAATTTTGTTGCGCTCAGCCTGGTTTACAAACATCCTATTTTAATCTTTGCTCCACCAATTCTGGCTTTTGTAATCAAAATACATCTCCAATACACCTTCTTGGAGTAATCGCTGCTATCTCAATTCCTGCCCGATTGACAAATATTAGGGTCTTCAACCGTATATTGCTTTTTTATTATGCCAAAATAAAAAATCAGAACACTTGCAATCAGTAACTGTACAAATACTAATACGTGCAATTTAATCTTAATCCATGTAGATTAGCATTCAGCTCCCAGATTCAGATCCCAGTTTCCAATAGTTTTTCCCAAATGTTCTCTACTTCTGAGTAATGCTTCCAAATAGTCTCAGTGCTCTCAAGCTATTCATGAACCACCATCTCACCCTCCTTCACTAGTACCATCCAGGCAGTGTGGTATCGGAGGACACGTTTTGAGAAATCTCCTTAATGTCTCATCCGCGTCATTTCTTGATGTAATAAAGTCTACTGTTGTCAAATGTTAATCCGATGGTACCTTCAGTTTCTTGCCTCTGATGGTGATCTGTCTCAGGAGACCTTGGATTATGACTGGAGGGTACAATTCCAGACATTGTTATCATACCATTTAGCAGAGTAACAGCATAATATTTTCCCTACAATAAGGCAACACTCGCAAATAATGCATTAGTCTTTAAATCAATCACAAGCTTATAGTTGCTATAATGTGTACATCCACGACCAGACTCTATTGCATTATTAGCTCTTCTGGGCAGGCCCAGTGTTTTCCACCTTGATGACATCTTTCCAACCTAATTCCCTAGATTTAGAGTTATTATCACGTGTAACGAGGGTGCAATGTTATCAAAACAGATCAGATTTACTACATACAGTGCATTCAGAAAGTATTCAGACCCCTTCACTTTTTCCACATTTTGTTACGTTACAGCCTTACTTTAAAATTGATTAAATTCATTTTTTTAATCATCAATCTACACACAATACCCCATAATTAAAAAGCGAAAACAGGTGTTTAGAAATGATTGCAAAGTAATTAAAAAGAAATAACTGAAATGTCACATTTACATAAGTATTCAGGCCCTTTGCTATGACACTCAAAATTGAGCTTCGATGCATCCTGTTTCCATTGATTCTTTGAGATGTTTCTACAACTTGATTGGAGTCCACCAGTGGTAAATTAAATTGATTGTACATGATTTAGAAAGGCACACACCTGTCTATATAAGGACCCACAGTTGACAGTGCGTCAGAGCAAAAACCAAGCCATGAAGACAAAGGAATTGTCTATAGACCAAGACAGGATTGTGTCGAGACACAGATCTGGGGAAGGGTATAAACCAATTTCTGCAGCATTGTAGGCCCCGAAGAGCATAGTGGCCTCCATCATTCTTAAATGGAAGAACTTTGAAACCACCAGGACTCTTCATAGAGCTGGCCGCCCGGCCAAACTGAGCAATCGGGGGCGAAGGGCCTTGGTCAGGGAGGTGACCAAGAACCCGATTGCCACTTTGACAGAGCTGCAGAGTTCCTCTGTGGAGATGGGAGAACCTTCCGAAGGACAACTATATCTGCATCAGACCAGTTGGGCCTTTATGGTAGAGTAGCAGACAGAAGCCACTCCTCAGTAAAAGGCACATGACAGCCTGCTTGGAGTTTGCCAAAAGGCACCTAAACAAGATTCTCTGGTCTGATGAACCCATAATTGAACTCTTTGGCCTGAATGCCAAGCGTCACGTCTGAAGGAAACCAGGCACCGCTCATCACCTGGCCAATACCGTACCTACGGTGAAGCATGGTGGTAGCAGCATCATGCTGTGGGGATGTTTTTCAGCGGCAGGAACCGAGAGACTATGTCAGGATCGAGGGAAAGATGAATGGAGCAAAGTACAGAGAGATCCTTGATGAAAACCTGCTTCAGAGCGTTCTGGACCTCAGACTTGGGCGGAGGTTCGCCTTCCCACAGGACAACGACCCAAAGCACACAGCAAGACAACGCAGGAATCGCTTCGTGACCAGTCTGTGGATGTCCTTGAGTGGCCCAGCCAGAGCCCCGACTTGAACCCGATCTAACATTTCTGGAGGGACCTGAAAATAGCTGTGCATCGACGCTCCCCATCCAACCTGACAGACCTTGGGAGGATCTGCAGAGAAGAGCGGGAGAAATTCCCCAAATACAGGTGTGCCAAGCTTGTAGCGTCATACCCAAGAAGACTTGAGGCTGTAATCGCTGCCAAAGGTGCCTCAACAAAGTACGGAGTAAAGGGTCTGAATACTTATGTAAATGTTATATTTCAGTTGTTTCTTTTTAATTACTTTGCAATTTTTAAACACCGTTTTCTCTTTTTTATTATGGGGTATTGTTTGTAGATTAAAAAAAATGAATTTAATCAATTTTAGAATAAAGCTGTAACATAACAAAATGTGGAAAAAGTAAATGGGTCTGAATACTTTCTGAATGCACTGTATCAATGCCATCAAGTCAAACTCAAGCATGAGGGAAGATAATAAATGCAGAATACAATTCTCAGCATCCATAGACAAACTCCAACGTTATAATGCGGAAGATGTGAATGTGACTGCACCTATGAGAATGTGACTGCACCACTGCTCTAATCCCTATCACTGTCTATCAGACTAGGAGAGGCCATTCCCCAGCATCATTGGTAATAACTGGATCTAATTATCTGATATTGGTTTGGCCACATGAACCATGTCAGCCTACTCACTATAAAATCCAGAGATTCTAGCTAGAGGAGGAAGAAGGAAGAGAGATAAAGGGTGGCATCTTCCTACTAGCTCTGTTCCCCTGTTGCAGGTTTGTGGAAGAATGAGCCACTGGGACAAACCTGAGACTACCAGTGCTACAGTGTGGTCAAGAGTGGGCTACTGGGAAGAAGCCCTAGACAGCCAGCTCTTCTGCTGAGGCGAAGACTGAGTGGTCGGGACAAGCCTGAGATGCCAGTTCCTCTTCCTGCCCATGGGCAATGAGGGATTGTGCCTACACATAGAGGCAAAGACTGAGCCGCCCGGATAACACAAAAACTGCCTCTTCAAGCTCAAAGCTGAGCAGCCAGGATAAAACAGACTGCCAGCGCCTCCTCACAAGGCAAAGGTGAACTGCAGGGAGAACCCTGACATAGAAACATAGAAACTAGGTGCAGGAGTAGGCCATTCGGCCCTTCGAGCCTGCACCGCCATTCAATATGATCATGGCTGATCATCCAACTCAGTATCCCGTACCTGCCTTCTCTCCATACCCCCTGATCCCCTTAGCCACAAGGGCCACATCTAACTCCCTCTTAAATATAGCCAATTAACTGGCCTCAACTACCCTCTGTGGCAGAGAGTTCCAGGGATTCACCACTCTCTGTGTGAAAAAAGTTCTTCTCATCTCGGTTTTAAAGGATTTCCCCCTTATCCTTAAGCTGTAACCCCTTGTCCTGGACTTCCCTAACATCGGGAACAATCTTCCTGCATCTAGCCTGTCCAACCCCTTAAGAATTTTGTAAGTTTCTATAAGATCCCCTCTCAATCTCCTAAATTCTAGAGAGTATAAACCAAGTCTATCCAGTCTTTCTTCATAAGACAGTCCTGACATCCCAGGAATCAGTCTGGTGAACCGTCTCTGCACTCCCTCTATGGCAATAATGTCCTTCCTCAGATTTGGTGTGGGCTGACATCACCACTCCTCCTCCTCCTCCGAAGTCCAGGACTGAGCCTCCGGGACAAACCCAAGATTGCGAGCGCCACCACACATGTGACTTGACTGCAAGGGACTGAGCCTCCATGCGGTCCCACCGTAAATAAAATATAACACAAGTTCACCCTACTGTTAGTGTAATGGCGTTGTCACTGCCAAACCCATGTAATTTCCGATGCCACACTTGGAGGATGCGGGAAACTCGCGTGATGGAAGAAGAAGTTCAAATGGAGGATTGCTAATATGTTGATTGGACTTCTTTATCTGGATGTGCCACTCCTTACCTTTGTCCCATTCTTGTAGCCAGAGTATCATTCCGAAGCACTTCTCTTGAAAAAGAAAACTGGATGTTAATGCACCTTGAGACTGTATGATGCCATAGTCTCTGGTGCTGAGCAAACGTACTACCATAATTGCGCTTGCTGCAGAACTCTGTATCTCCAGAGCCCTCTAAGGAATTGCTTTTAGAGATATTTAACTAACTAACTGGACAACTGCTGCTGGAAATATGAACAGAAAATGGTGGGAAACTGACGAAAGAAGAACTCTCTAGTAAGACCAGGAATGAGCTGACGGGCCAAGCCCAAGATCGCCATTGATCCATTGACAATAAGGGATTGTTCTCCACATCCCACACCAGTTGAAGAATAAGGAAGGTCCATTTTGCGTCTGCCACAGTAAAATGGCAGCCCCTCCCGAGACTATCATTCCGGTTAAAGTAAGCTAGCATACCTTAATGGTATGCGCCATGGTCTCATTAAGGATTGGGATGGTCCTGGAGTTTTTCCCTTGTATCCGTTGACAATGTTGGTTGTGCATTTCAGGACTTCAAGACTGGAACTTCATTCATACCTGCTGGTTGGGGGATGGTGTAGGTCTGACTATTGCATGCTTCTTCCATTGCTTAGCACATCTGATCCTGTATTCTAGCCAATCAATTTGGCATATCGCAGGCTTATACTTTTACGTCCATCAAAATAGTGTTGAACCCCAGAAGTGATAGTATTGAGAGACCCAGAGATATGGCAGGCTATGGTATTATAGATTACAGTTGAATGCTGTTCTGTTATTGCTGGTGATACACAGTGCTTTATGGATGCCAAATTTTGAGCTGTCAGGTATGTTCTGAATCTGTGCCACTTAGCACAATAATACTGCTCTGGAGGTGAAACTTTTCTTTCTTTAGTGCTGTGGTCACCTACCAACATTGTTGTGAGCATTTACCAATCTCTTGCAAAGCATTGAATTATTCTGCATTTTAGTTCCATATCTATGGCACCTTCTGCAGGTTTTAATGGCAAAACACGGAGACAAATAGAAATGATTGTTCTTTCAAGCTGAAGAGTAAATGGAAAATCTGAAGATAATCAACAGGTCAGGTATCAATGGAGAGGTAAAGTCATTGCTCATTTCAAAATGTTTGAAAAGGCGGTATTATACTTGTCAGAGAACTACTAAATAAAAATGTTGTAAGTGGATGTTTGCGAAGTGCATGAAAGTCTTGAGGCTGCTGATATGGAAAAGTGTACAGATGGTTGCAATTCTTATGAGAAAAAACAAATCAGTGAATCAGATTTGATGTGACTGTGTTAAACTATATTATCCATGACAGAAGGTAGCTATTCTTAGGCAGTTCTGGGGATTGAGGAAGACTTGCTTTCACTCTAGTTTCAATCTAATATAGAAAATGTTGACTTACTGTGGTGACATTTTGCAAGCCACACAACGGGTCAGGATCAAATATAACAGTACTGATCTTCAACAGGTAAAAGAAACAGCACAAATCATCCATATTACATCCATCAGAATAGTATTGGACCTCTAGCTTGGTAGTATTGAGAGAGCCTGAGATATGGCAGGCTATGGCATTATTGATTACACTCAAATGCAATTATGCTATTGCTAATGACACACTTGCTTATAAATGTCAAGTTTTGATTTGTCAGATATGTTCTGAATCTATGCCATTTAGCACAATAATAGTGATACAAACACAATGTTCTGGAGCTAAAACCTTTCCTTACAGGGACACTGCTGTGGTCACTTCTATTGTTGTAGGCAATTACCAATTTCTTGTAAGGCATTTAATTGTTCTGCAATTTCATTTCGTATGAGTCAAGAGTGTTTTATTGTCATATGTCCCAGATAGAACAATTAAATTCTTACTTGCAACAGCACAACGGAAACAAAATATGAATGACACTTTTTTAAGGTTTTGGTGCTGGAGCATGGAAATAAGAACCAGTGAGAGTATGGAGAGAATTAAAATGATCTTTCAGGCCAAGAGAGCGGCGAAGAGTAAATGGAAAATCAGAAGGTAATCAGCAGTATCTATGGAGAGAAAAATTAATTGATCTAAATTATTTTTGTCTCTCCTCAGATGATGTCAGACCTGCTGGGCATCTGCAGCATCTTCTGATTTCTAGCATATCCAATTTTTGTTTTTCCATTGAAATATTCATGGCAGTGAGAAAAACTTAAATGTTTCAAATCTACGTCAAAGATTGGCAAGGTTGTTAAGGTGGAAGAATGTGAAATGGTGTGAATGCGGTTTCAGAAACTTCACTCGGGGTCAACTAACCTAGAATAGTAGTTGGCAATAAATATATGTTCAGAGTTCTAACAGCTCTAAATATTCTCCAAATATGCTACCTGTACTTGTAACAATGGAAATTGTAGAGTGACCAAAGATAAGATTGATTCATTGATTGGTTGATTGATATAGCATGGAAACGGGCACTTTGGCCCACCCACATCACGCGACCATCGATCACCCATTCACACTAGTTCTATGTTATCCCACTTTCACACCCACTCTATATATTGGGGGAAATCTTTAGGGACCAATTAATTGACAAGCCCGCATGGAAGGAAATCCACGTGGTTACAGAGAAAGCTTGCAAACTCCGCACATACAGCTTGCAAGGAAGGATCGAACCTGGGTCACTGGAGCTATGAGGCAGCAACTCTACCAGCTGCACGACTGTATTGTCCTTTTATAAGATGAAAAGGACTGAAATTAATAAGAAAAACAAAATTTTACATGTGCTATCACATTTTTGTGGACCTAATGATGAAATTACCTATACTTCATTAGTATTTAATTAGGTTCATTCTCATCAATAACTTCAGTTTTCTGTAATGAAGATAGATGAATTGAATTAAGTAAAATGGTAATTGCATTATTAACCATGCTAATTTCAAAATGTTTGAAAAGGAGGAATTACACTTGTCAGAAACTGCTAAATAAAACTATAATAAGTGGATGTTTGCTAAGTGCCTGGAAGTCTTGAGGCCACTGATATTGGAAAAGTGTACAGATGGTTGCAATACTTAAGAGAAAAAACAAACCAGTGAATCAGGTTTGATGTGACTCTTTGTTACACTATATTATCCATGACAGAAGGTAGCAGTCGTGGGGATTGAGGAAGACTTGCTTCCACTCTAGTTCCACTCTAATATAAAAAAATGTGCCATACATTTTACAAGCAACACAACAGGACAAGATCAAATATAACAATTCTGAACTTATACAGATAAAAGGAACAGCATAAAATCAAGCTGACAATTGACACTCTGCTGGTCCATTTAAATGGGTTATCGCTATTGTGATCTACCAACGACAATGAAGTTACTGACAGTAAGGATACAGGGCCAGGAAACACTAGGGAGGCCTCCATTGTGCCTGGAAACATGGTCAACAGTGTGACCTGCAAGACTGAAACGCAGGGCACTATGGCTCCTTCCCTACTATCATTCTGTCCAATATGAAGACTCTAGAAAACAAGGTTGAGAACTTGAGGGCAAGGCTCTTTGCCTAAGGGAGTTGAAGGATTACTGTATTGTTTCATGGAGACATGGCTCACCCCCAGCTCCCCAGACTCAGCCCTCCAGCTGAAGGTTTCTCCATTCTTCACTTGGCTTCACCACCAAGTGACTGGACGAGGCAGGTTGTGGATCAGCAAGGAACCCTGATCTAATGGAACCCTCGGGGAAAGGGAGAGGTGGAGACGTCTGCTTCATTGTGGTGCTCAGACATGGCGGCTCTCTGCACCTAGAACTAACCAGTGCAGTGCCATTCCTTCTATCTCCTGAGGGAATTCACCTCCATCATCATGACCATGGTTTACATCCCGCGCCATGCAGATGTTTGTCTAGTGCAGGAGAAGCGGTACGCCCTGGTCAACAAATACCAAACAACGTATGTTGGCACCTTTCCCATCAAAGACGGGGTCTCCAGCCAGGTCAATTTGAAGAAGTCATCCTAATTACCACCAGCATGTGTCCTGCAGCTCCTGAGGATCAACAGCCTCAGCCACTGCTATTCCACTATCAAAGCTATCTACTGCTGCACCCCTCCCCATATGGGAAATCAGACCACCAGGGTGTGCTTCCTATTCATAGGCAGCGACTAAAGAACACAGTGAGGCCGCCACAGAGCTGGTCAGGGGAGGCAGAGGAATGACTCCACCCTTGCTTGGAGTGGGTAGATGTTCAAGAACGCGGCAAGGACATGACCGAATGAGGCACGGTTGTTACCAATTTCGTAAGGAAATGTGTGAATATGTGTGTTCCCACCAGAACCATCCAAGTGTTGGCTTGGATCAAAGCCATCCAGAAATGCTTCAGTCAGAAGGCTTGGATGGACCAAGAGTTCTGCAATCTTCTGATGATCAGGTATTGGGGAATTCAAGTCTGGCAATGGAGGTTCATATAGGAAGTCCATGTGCAACTTCGAAAAGGCAAGGAGATAGATACTGGAGGGTGAATATGCAAACTCCTAAACAGCACCTGAGGTCAGGATTAAACCCGGGTCTCTGGAGCTGTGAGGCAGCAGCTCTACCAGCCACGTCACTGCCACCCTAGTTATCAGCATTTTGAACATCTGTTTAGAGTACTGGGCAGGAGATGGCTGAAGAAGGTCCTGGTTATGCTTTTTCCCGTGACAGATGTCAGCTCTTAGTTAGTAAAGGTTGACATCTGGATTTGTCTCTTTTCTGAAGAGGATGGTAAAAGGATTCATAGCAAAAGGATTTGAGTATAAGAGCAGGGAGGTTCTACTGCAGTTGTAGTGTGTAGTGTAGTCTCAGTGTGGTGAGACCACACCTGGAGTATTGCGTACAGTTTTGGTCTCCTAATCTGAGGAAAGACATTCTTGCCATAGAGGGAGTACAGAGAAGGTTCACCAGACTGATTCCTGGGATGGCAGGACTTTCATCTGAAGAAAGACTGGATAGACTCGGCTTGTACACGCTAGAATTTAGAAGATTGAGGGGGATCTTATAGAAACTTACAACATTCTTAAGGGGTTGGACAGGCTAGATGTCAGAAGATTATTTCCGATGTTGGGGAAGTCCAGACCTAGGGGTCACAGTTTAAGGATAAGAGGGAAGTCTTTTAGGACCGAGATGAGAAAATCATTTTTTACACAGAGAGTGGTGAATCTGTGGACTTCTCTGCCACAGAAGGTAGTTGAGGGCAGTTCATTGGCTATATTTAAGAGGGAGTTAGATGTGGCTAAAGGGATCAGGGGGTATGGAGAGAAGGCAGGGATGGGATACTGAGTTGGATGATCAGCCATGATCATATCGAATGGCGGTGCAGGCTTGAAGGGCTGAATGGCCTACTCCTGCACCTATTTTCTATGTTTCTATGATCACAATTACAGCATAAGCTAACTTTTCCATGACTGATGGTGGTTTACAGGCAAGAATAGTTTAACATAGCATATATTTAAAAGATCTTATTGTTCTAGCTTCTTAATCATCTTTTGCTTGGGTATGTTCATAAAAAGTCTGAACTCTACTCCAATTGCATGTAGCCACTGGCAGTGATGAAAAATATTCTTAAGGAACAGTGAATTAGTTTTCGAGTTATCTAATCTTATGTGATTGAGGGACCTTTCTATGCACAAATTGACTGCCACATTTGCAAGAACATGGCGACAATTAAGAAGTAATTAGTTTGCTGCGAAATATTTGGTACCATCTGAAGATGTGAAGGGTGCTTAAATGAATACAGATTTGTATTCTCTGTCCATTCCCTATGCATTGGTTCTGGGCTGACGTTTCACAGGAATACCATACGTACAGTGATTTTCCTCAAAGTGAAGCTTATATCCTGTAATTAAATAATTGATCTGTTGATGATTTTAGTGGTAAGGTCCCTCATAAATTTTTTGCTTGCAAGAATTCAGGGGACCGTGATGGTTTGGTGATTCAAGATACTGGGTAGAGAGTGTTAATGCAAGAATTCAGGGGACAGTGATGGTTTGGTGATTCAAGACACTGGATGGAGAGTGTTAATGCCGTGGGGATTATAGGAGACTGGTGGTCGGTCGGCGGTACTGGGAACCCGACCGAAGGCTCGGCAGACGGTGGGACCAGGAGGTAGTAAGAGACGTAGGGTGCGAGGTACAAGGGCCGGTAGGAGAGTGAACTGGCTTAATTCCTCCAGCGCCTTCAAGGTCGGCTGGAGGAGACGCCTCCAGGCCACAAAGATGGACGGACAAGGAAATTGACGTCGGTTCGCGAGAACTGCTCCGGTACATCGAGTGTGCGGGCCGACCTTACTTTGGAAATGACGACAAAGCATGGCGGCACCTGCATGTGTAATATATGCAAAAGGAATTTCACTGTGCAGTTGCATAAATGACAAAAAGCACCATTGAACTAGTTGTGGGAATGTGAAGGTTGGATGTGTTGTGTCAGCAGATCACTGGGTGGCAGTAGGTGGGTAAAGAGTTGTGACTTTCAAAACGTGGCTGGGGTCACTCCGTGAGAGAAATTATTTACATAGGGAACATATACAAAGTGATTTTCAGTACTTGCTTCTTTCCCATAAGTTACACAAAAGCAGGCTACTCAGCTTCATTATGATGGTTTGTTATGCAAGAGTGGACAGTGTAGGCCATTGAGACACAATTAAAAATGACAGAAGCGGTGCCCAGGCATGTGTTCAACACTATTGAATAACATTGCAATTGTCAAGGACCTCTAAGTGTTGGCATATCAGATGCAAGAAGGATTCGAAATAAAAATCATGGACAAGCATATTACACAAATAATTAGTCCAGAAGAAGATTTTCATTTTCATTGAAATGAGATTGTCAAATGCACAAAAGCAAGCGGCTCTACAATCCAGTTTTTAAGCATTAAGCCTCTTTGGAAAAACGTGTTACCTAGAAAAAAATGCAGGATAACCATTCAGTATTGTGGCTACATTTGCGTCATTTGGGAGCCAAAGGTAGACAAAAATGCTGGAGAAACTCAGCGGGTGAGGCAGCATCTATGGAGCGAAGGAATAGATGACGTTTCGGGTTGAGATCCTTCTTCAGACTGATGTGGCGGGGGCGGGAAGAAGAAAGGACGATGCAGAGACAGTAGGCTGGGAGAGCTGGGAAGGGGAGGGGAAGGAGGGAGAAAGCAAGGACTACCTGAAATTGGAGAAGTCAATGTTCATACCGCTGGGGTGTAAACTACCCAAGCGTAATATGAGGTGCTGTTCCTCCAATTTGCAGTGGGACTCACTCTGGCCATGGAGGAGGCCCAAGACAGAAAGGCCGGATTCGGAATGGGAGGGGGATTTGAAGTGTCAGCCAGCGGGAAATCAGGTTGGTTAATGCAAACCGAGCAGAGGTGTTGGGCGAAGCGTTCGCCAAGCCTGCGCTTGGTCTCACTGATGTGGAGCAGTTGACACCTGGAGCAGCGGATGCAATAGATGAGGTTGGAGGAGGTGCAGGTGAAAAAGTACAGGCTTGGCGTTCGCTTCGCCCAATACCTCCACTCGGTTCGCGTTAAGCAACCTGATCTCCCGGTGGCCCAGCACTTCAACTGCCCTTCCCATTCCGAATCCAACCTTTCTGTCCTGGACCATTGATCCCTCTTCGACTCTTGTACTGTGGCTGCTGTATGAACTATCCACAAAACACCTCAATTACTTTCCTAGGTATCCGTAACTGCAGTTTGCAACATACTTCTGAATGCATATGGAGACGTACCTCTTCAGGAGAGAGGAATTCATCTCTATGATCGGAAAGCATCATGCAGCATTGACACATGTGTTTGCCAAGACCGATATCTCTCTATGTTCAGGAATTGAAAGACAACACACATTTGTAGCTAAAGATTGAGTATATCAAGAGCATTTTGTCAACAGAAGGGGCTGAAGGACAGCATCTAGATAATGCGTATACCATTGATCCCTCTTCGACTATTATACTGTGGCTGCCGTATGAACTATCTACAAAACACCTCAATTACTTTCCTAGGTATCTCTAACTGCACCTTCCAAACCTGCAAAAATGTATTAAAAAGGGAAGGTGGTGCATAGGATTTCAACCATCTATGGGCTGCTTTCCAAATCACGTTCCACCTAGACTTGGAAATGTGTCCATCATTATCACATGGTTTAAATACTAGAACTCCATGCTCAATAGCAATCATAGGAATACCTTCAGAAGAAATACAGCGGTCCAAAAAGGGCTCACCACAATTGCCTCTAAGAAAGGAGGGGTGGGCTACAATTATTGGCTTTTTAGCAACACCAACGTTCTGATAAATAAAATCCAGAGGCTGTGATAAGACTTAATCCATTTTATGAGAATTGTTAGTTTCGCACCACAAAATCTCTCAGAAAATAGTCAATCATTTCCCTTTGGTTTTTTTAATGCTGAATGATCTTTCTTTTATATTGATTATCTGTGTAGCTATTTTATGCACTTTGTTCATTCAAGCAACTACAAATTGAATCAGTATTAATCTGCCCTGTCTTCTCTAGGGTTGTAAATGCATCTTATTTTAACATGCATGTTTGTTATAAATGAAGGTTTAAAACATTATTAAATACGATTTCCTCGTGAGAAACAAAAATCAATTATTAATGAATAAATTCAAAGTAAGTAACTTGTCTTTAGCATAGTAAATTTACACCTATTTACATCTGAATAATCATTTCTGTTTATAGCTACTTTAGATTCTGCTGTCATTTCTGGAGAATACAGTGCTAAACATTTTCTTCTGAGAGATAGAAAAGAATCGGTTCCTTGTGTGTTCTATGAAATAGTAAGTATAGCACTCCATATTGTTTAGGGTCATTGGAACATGGGATTTTTTCATGATCATAAATCACCTCTGGTTTATTAGTATTCCTGCATTTATTTTTTCAAAACTAGTCTATCTCAAATGCCTATAAACACCTAAGAAAATAAATAGTGATTGCATATGATATTTCAATAAATCAGTTAAAATATGACGTTGGTGAGGCTGCATTTAGAGTATTGTGTTGAGTTCTGGGCACCATATTACAGGAAAGATGTCAAGTTGGAACGTGTACAGTGAAGATTTACGAGGATGTTGCAAGACTCAAGGGTGTGAGTTATAGGGAGAGGCTGGGACTCTATTCCTTGGAGCGCAAGAGGATGAGGGGTTCTTATAGAGGTGTATAAAATCATGAGAGGAATAGATCGGGTAGATGCACAGAGTCTCTTGCCCAGAGTAGGGGAATCAAGAACCAGTGGACATAGGTTTAAGTGAAGGGGAAAAGATTTAATAGGAATCTTAGGGGTAACCTTTTCACACTAATGGTGGTGTGTGTATGGAACAAGCTGCCAGAGGAGATAGTTGTGGCAGGGACTTCTATAAGGAACAATTAGACAGGTACATGGATAGGATAGGTTTAGAAGGATATGGGCCAGATGCAGGTAGATGGGACTAGTGTAGGTGGGACATGTCGGTTGGCTTGGGCAAGTTGGGCCTAAGGGCCTGTTTCCATGCTGTATGACTGATTCTAAAAACTAGGGAACAGGAAAGACACAGATTAATAACAAGACCCTTTTCCGAAGGAACCCAGGCAGAGTACACTTTGAAGAATATCTGAGAAATGGCAAGTGCAGTGAAGAAGATCTCATAAAATATAGGTAACAAAGGGAGGTGCATCTGAAACAAGGCAAATAAATTGTATGCATGGAAATAAAAAATAAAATAAACCACACAGAGGTGTCAGAAGTAAGATAGCAATAGGTAAAATCAAATGAGGGTAATTGAAAATCAGAGAAAGTGGTACCAGGTGCATTTACAGTTTCTTGCATCTCTGAGCTCCACCAGTAGTTTCTTTGTTGCTCCAGATTCCAGTATTTGCAAACACTTCTCAAGATTCGAGAGAGTTTTTTGTCATGTGTCCCTGATAGGACAATGAACAATGACAATAGGACAATGACAATGAATTATGTCTTCATTTAAAAGAATAGTCTGACATTTCCAACACATGGGGAGCTATTTGCACTAGCCATTGACACATGGTAAGGAGGAATCTACCCGTTGTGGATTTGTCAATGCCACCTTCCTGATTGAAGCCATCCCAGTCCTTAAACAGTAGTAGTCGGGCTTTGTATGTCTAAATTATGTCATGATGAGAGGATTAATTCAAGAAAGAACTGAAAATACTTTACAGCTTCAAACATATCCCTGCAACATCTGGGCCCTGTAACCTTGAAAGGCTACTAGATGATAACGTAAGAATCAAGAGGTCACATAAAGATTTTTTTCTGTTTAACCTACTCACTGGTGAGGTGCCAGAAGAGTGGAGTGTGCTAATGCTGCTGCTTTGTTTAAAAAAAACACAAAATTAAAGCAAAACCAGAATATACTGCAAATATGCACCAAATCAGACCACATGTGTGGGATGAGAAACAGTTAGCATTTCAGATCGGAAACCCTTTGTCAAACGTTCTGACTAGAGCCAGATAAGGTGATGGAGGAAAATATAATTACAACATGTAAAGGCAGCTGAAAAGTAACTTAGATAGGAAAGCAGTAGAGGATATGGGGCCAGACACAGACAAATGAGATTATTGCAGATAGACACCTTGGTTAATGTGGTTGGATGGGCAAGGATAGACAGTAAGAGACTGTTTCTGTGCTGTAAGTTTCTATGATAGTATAAACTTCTTGAAAAATAAACCAAGTGCACTTAGTATCTTAAAGTTCCACATTAGAAGTCTAGTAATTTAACCCAGTAGTGTGGAGTTTAAAAATAAATCCTAAATGATGTAGCAAACTAAATATGTCCAACCAATGCAGAATAGAAATTAATACATTGACCGTTAAACTACATATCTAGAATTGTAGGATGTATGTCAGAGAAGAGAATTATCTTACCAATCTACACCATTGTAGTCACTGATTCAAATACTGTAATCCGTACTGGTAAACAACAAAATGTTGATTGTCTAGAGGCAGTACTGTGATGAGCAATGAGGTTAATCTCCAGTGTGGCATGTACATTATATATTCAGTCTGGAGAAAAGTGGGAATCTGGAAATGAGAGTCCGCGCTGACTAACAATCCACACACACTAGCACATGACAATTTACAATTTTTACTGAAGCCAATTAATGTACAAACCAGTATGTCTTTGGAATATGGGAAGAAACCGGAGCACCCAGGGGAAACCCACGTGGTCATGGGGAGAACATACATACTCAATACAGAGAGCACCCGTATTTAGGATCGAACCTGGGTCTTTGGCGCAGTAAGGCAGCAACTGAGCCACCTGGAGATACTAGTGAGTGAATCTTATTAAGTATTGTTAAGAATATAGAGAAAGTAAACACTTCAATGTAGCTGCAGGATTCTAAACCAAGTTAGATGAAGCTACTTTTAGATTACCCCCTCCCTCCCTCCCCCCACCCAATCCAGTACCATGTTTACAAAGCTGTTGTTCTGCTGCTGCAAGTAAGGATTTTATTGATCTGTTTTGGGAATATGACAATAAAACACTCTTGACTCTTGGTCAGGATAGAATAGTAGAGGAAAATAAATCTATAACTGGATTATAGATTATGGATTATAATGGATAATAGATGAATGTCAATTTTTAATCTAATTGTAATTTTTAAATTTGGCCACATGATGGAGCATTTTACTGTTGAAAAACTTTGGGTGTCATTATGCTTTCAATCCAATAGATCCTTAGCTTTTTTTTAAATATTACGAAATTTCTCATAGTCTATACCTCTGTTTGATTATCATATTTTTTCAACATGAATCTAGTGTTCATTATGCAGGGAATGATGATGATGATAGGCTGAGTTTCATTTTCAGACATCAGACATGATAATGGGTGCAAAATGTAGTTTAGAACTCTTGACAATGCAGTTCAAATGGACAACCTTGAAAGCTATGTAGTGTTTACACAGCCTTAATAAATTGTTATCACTTCACGAACACCAGCAACTACCACTGCGTCCATTTGTCAATGATGAAACAAGTGGCCATTTGGTAACATGGTGGAGATTGGATATTTGCTGCTTTGCGGTGTTTGTTCCTTCAATCTTGAGTTTATACTTGCCCCTTCTTCAGCCAGAGTTCCTTAAAGGAGAGTGGATTTAATCAAGTGACGTAATGGAGAAAAAATCCATTGAAGTAAAAATTATTAGTAACTTTATATCGGCCAATAAAATAGAAATGGAAGGGTTAATTTACTTTCAGCTTCATTTGTTTCTTGGGCAAGTATCAGAATAACAAAATATGCTGTTCAAAATTTATACAGTATTAATAATTTATGAATGAAAATAAATATCAGGTAATCTTGTCCATCTGATAATTGGTAAACATTAATATTCTTTAAATGTAAATGAAAAAGTGTTTTTTTACACAGCTGCCTTACTTTTCCAAATTGATATCAGAATATAATAGCTTTATTCTGCGGATTCAGTTTACAGTATTTTCACCATAAATTAATTTTGCTTGAGTAAATTTGCTTGAGGAGGTGTGAAATATATATATTTTCTTATCATAAACATCCATTCGGTCAAACCTTATTAATATTTTTGATGTATTCTTTGCATTGAAGGAAGGAGAAATTAATGTTAAAAATATTTGAAGAGTAACTGTCTTGACATGAATAATTGCTAAACACGTATAAAACCATAAAGAATAATGACATGTAATATACTCTATGCCATTATTATTTATGATTCTTAACAGTGGCATTAACCCAGTACCTTCGTCAAAGTACTATAAACAAAAACGCTATTATGAACATGTAAAAGGGTTTTCAAGTAATATCGCTGACATTTACTGATAGTCTAATTCATACATTATTAAAACTTCTTACAATGAAGTAAGAAGCACATTTTCTTTCCATAAATCTTATTTTCATTTATCACTAATTTAGATTCTGTTATTATGTCAGTGTTTACCATGGTAAATTAAGATTTCACCAATTCGCTATGTCATCAATCACTACACAGTTCTGAGCATTGAGTGATTCTGTACCAAGAATTTCTGAAATCTCACTCTTGACTCAGTTGAAATATTAAATTTATATAATCTTATATATAATCTTATCAGATGATTGGTCATAACAGGGAAAATTCTACAGTTCTTTGCCTTACCAACAAAGGGATTTGTTCTTCAGCTCATGTTGGAGCAGAATTAGGCCATTCAGCCCATTAAGTCTACTCCGCCATTCAATCATGGCTGATCTATCTTTCCCTCTCAACCCTATTCTCCTGCCTTCTCTCCATAACCCCTGACACCCTTACTATCCTCCTCATCTCCTTTCTAAAGGTATGTGCTTTTATTCTGAGGCTACGGCCTCTAGTTCTAGACTCTCCTATTAGTGGAAGCATATTCTTTACATCTGCTCTGTCCAGGCCTTTCACTATTCGGTAAATTTCAATGAGGTCCCCCCTCGTCGTTCCAAACTCCAGTGAGTAGAGGCCCAGTGCCATCAAACGCTCAACATGTGTTAACCCAATCATCCCTGGGATCATTCTAGTAAGCCTCCTCTCAACCCTCTCCAATGCCAGCACATCCTTCCTTAGATATGTGGAATTTTCTGCCTCAGGGGGCGGTGGAGGCAGGTTCTCTGGATGCTTTCAAGAGAGAGCTAGATAGGGCTCTTAAAAATAGCTGTCAGGGGATATGGGGTGAAGGCAGGAACGGTGTACTGATTGGGGATGATCAGCCATGATCACATTGAATGGCGGTGCTGGCTCGAAGGGCCGAATGGCCTACTCCTGCACCTATTGTCTATTGCCTAAAACTGCTCATTTAAGAATTTGAAGAAGGTAAAAATAAAGAAAAACAAAGCAGGCAAAATTGTAATGATCTTTGGCATAAATAATTCTAATACTTCAATAAGCTTTGACTTGTTTTATGTGCACTATGATCAATGAAAATAATTCCAGGACAATGTTTTCAGAATCAACTGATCTGTTTGTCATACCAGTCAGGATAAAAAAAATCATACTGCATAAATTGCATTTTCTAAAGTACAGTGGAATTGTAGTAATTGGTCTTGATTTCACCAGTATAGGCATACCACTTGTAATCACTGCACTCCCAGGCACTTGTGCATTGGGCACAAAGGAACATTTTGCTTGTGGGAAGCATCATAGAGTGGCATGTCCCTGAGTGACTGCAGGGTCACAAACAACACAGTGGAAAATCCCAGTTGTTGAAACTCCTGTGGCAGGTCTCACTGCTGGTAGGCCTTGCCCTCACCTCTAGCAGCTGCTAGATCATGACCATCATGATATTTTTCTTGACAACTAGAAATATATAAAACTATTGAAATTAGATGACAAATATTTTTTTTAAATAAAGAAAATGATCCAAAATTGTTAAAATTCATTTAAATATTTAAGGATTCTCTGCTTCCCTCATCCCTGCAGAGCTACAATCCTTATTGAAAATAATCAGATGCTGCGCAGGGTTTAATCTGGCACAGGACACAACATTTGATTTCTCAACAGAAATGATGAGCGAATCAGTGAGATCCAGTTCTGTTGGTGATCTCCATGGATACTCCAACAGTGAAGCATATTGGAGGATATCGTGTCAGCTATCAGTGAATAAATTTGAGACTGTGTTTGACTAGACATGTGAAATGCTGGCACAGTAGACAGATTAATGTTAGCAAGAGTGAGCATTTACCAGCAACACCCAGGCCATTGTATTGAGGGTTTTGACATTTTAGCTTTCTAGAATATATTGGGATATGGCCAAAGGCCAAGTGGTCTCAGAAACTTGTCAGAAACCATTTCTACAGCTTCCATATCTGCCAGGTGCAAATTTCTAATTTTTTTTACTTTTCTGGTCTGAAAGTTAAAGCTGGGTCTTTCTAAAGCACAAATGAGAAACAATTTTGAATGCAGTGGGCAAATAAAGATGGCAACTCCTTAATTGGTTGTCCAGATAGACTTATTTATATATAATAGGTATCTTTAGAGCTGATTTTCAAGGTATCTCTACCAAAGTTTTCAAAATACTACTGCCAAATTGTCTCGGATTTGGCCTTTGTTTCAGATTCTCACAGGGAAGCATTATGACTTTGACACGTTTTAGGGAAATTGTGAATAAAGCTCCTTTTTGCTTCTATGCCTATATTAAGAATGCTACTGAATTCTTGCCGCGCCACTCTTTGAAGTTTAGTTTGGTTTAATTTAGAGATACAACACGGAAACAGGCCATTCGGCCCACCAAATTTTTACCGACCAGCGATCCCTGCACATTAACACTATCCTCCGGGGCAATTTACATTTATACCAAGCCAATTAGCCTACAAACCTGTTCGTCTTTGGAGTGTGGGGGGAAACCGAAGATCTCGGAGTTCTAATATTCTTAAAGCAGATGGTGTGAAGAATTACCTCCTTTCTATTGCTCCAAAACTCGAAGAGTTCAATCGCCTCGAGCTTTGTAACCTTCAGCTTGCCCCTCATCATTCCACCCTACTCCATTGAATATGACCCTTTCCTTTCCACTCTACTTCCAACACACACTCTTTGCCCGGCCTCCACAACATGCCCTGAGAAAAATGTCCAAGAGTATCCATGGAGATCACCAACAGAACTGGATCTCACTGATTCGATCATCATTTCTGTTGAGGAATCAAATGTTGGGTCCTGTGCCAGATTAAACCCTGTGCAGCATCTGATTATTTTCAATAGGGATTTGCAATATGTGCCTGTGCAGTTACCATATTCTCTTGCACAAATAGCAATCAAAACTTGGTTAGACATCAACTTTAAATAGAAATCTGATAGATTTTTACTAGGTGCAGGTTTGAAGTGATATGGGGCATCAGTTGGCATGGGGAATTAGGTGATGTGCTGGCATGGTAGAACAGGTTTGATGTGCTAAATGTTTTGTGAATGTCCCTTCCATTGTGTGTACACTTGTCGGAATAACATTTTATTTCTGTAGCTTTATACTACCAGTGGATATGATGCACCGGTTAAAGTGATAGAATCATACAGCATGAAAACATGCCCTTTGGCCTGACCAAGATGCGTTTCGGTGCTGCTCCCATTGGCTTGTGTTTGACCCATATCTCCCCTAAACCTTTCCTAGTCATGTACCTTTCTTTTAAACGTTATAGCCTCCAGCCACTTTGTCTGGCAGCTCATTTCATATATCCACCGCCCTCTTTCTAATTAAAAGTGCCTCTTTGCTTTCTGTGAAATCTTTCCCCTCTCACTTTAAGCCTGTGCCATCGAAATCTTGATTCTCCAATCCTGGGAAAGATGTTCATTTACACTGAAGAAGGGTTTCGACCCGAAACGCTGCCTATTTCCTTCGCTCCATAGATGCTGCCTCACCCGCTGAGTTTCTCCAGTATTTTTGTCTACCTTCCATTTTCCAGCATCTGCAGTTCCTTCTTAAACATGTTCATTTACACGTTCTATCCCTCTCGTGATATTATACACCTCTATAAGATAATCCCTCAGTCTCATCCACTCCAAGTAATAACGTCCTTGCCTTCCCATCCTCTCCCTATACTTCAATGATCCGTGTTTGTTTTCCATTGTGAGCGGCCATAAGCCAGGAAATATTATGATGGTAGGTAGAGATACGGCACCTTTTCAGGGTGGCTTTGAGAACATCACAAATATTTTAGTCCATCCTCTGGTAATATCCTATTGTAATTGAGGTTGTATTTGAGTGTTTATTTCAAGAATCTGGTCTCCACTGCATCAAAGATGTGCCCTGCCTGCCCATGGAGTATGCTGAGAGTAATTTGGACATCGATGGTGGGGATTTTGTTCTGGGGGAAGACACTTATGTTAGATTGCTTATGCTGCCAATGGATTTGAAGGATTTTTTCCAAGTTATCTTTGAGGTATCTACAATGCATTGAGGTATCTAAAATGCACTGTTGTAGGTCGCCATGTGTTACAAGCATAGAGGAGGTCCAAGTGCTGTCCTGTAAACATGAGCATTGTGCCACACATGAGATCTTAATCTTTCTCCTCAGATGACCAAAGTCTGTGAGGTGTACTGAAGGGCAACCTATCCTTTCAAATTGTATAAGGTCTTATATTATCCTTAAAATATGAAACATTATTTTTATCATTTTATAACTGTACTAACAACTTAAGCTACATTTTATATAACATCCATTTACTTTCTAATGAATAAATGTAGCACGAGAGTTGTTTCTATTTTGACTTTTGGCACTGTTGCCATTAGCATTAATGTTGGTAACATTTGTAGTCTCCAAGTGTCTTTGAAATGTTTCCCATTGTAAGCTAATATGACGGTTGATGCTGACAAGCCTTGTATTTGCTGTTTTCAATAGGACCGTGACCTTCCAAGACTGATCAGAGGACAGATACACAGATGCATGGGCACCTATGACAAGAAAAGAAATCTCTTTAAATGCGTCTCGGTCAGGCCTGCTTCAATTGTAGAACAGAAAACCTTCACTGAATTTGTCAGTGTAACAGATGCTGAGATGACACAGTTTGTTAAGGCTCTGAATGAAGTCTGAGTACTCTTTCATAATACACGTTTGTACAACATGGGAGACTTAAATATCTGCGGAAATGTTGTTTGGAATTTAAATTTCACACTGTTTAAAAATCTTAATTTAAAAATAGCATCTGTAGATAGATGCATATGAATTCATGTGAATACATTGTTGTGTATTCAAAGATATCCAAAGAACCTTTAAATCCCTGGTTTAAAATTGAATTCATGTTTGCATAATCATTTGTTTAATTGCATTACATCAAAAAAGTTTGATTTACTACGCTGAAGTGGGGTACCTGTTGTACACTTCCAATCAACCTTAATTTAGATTTGTTTGCCTGTATCTTCTTAAAAAGTGTTTGTTGAAAAGGATTCAAAAATTCTCACACATTAATTGAAGGTCAAAAGAAGGTCAGAGGAGCAAACAAATCTCAAGTTTTGTCATCTAACTTCTGGGATTTTATTTCTACTTATGTAATTTGTGCAGCTTCATATGCAAAATTCTTAAAATGTATTCATTTCTTGTGCTAATACAGATTGTCAGTGAGCTCCTTATCTGACTGTATAATGATCGCATAAGAGGATTAATGCCTGTGACATTATTGAGCAGTAATCATCTTTTAGGCATAAAGTTTTCATTCTGTATGTTTCCCGTAAATACGTCAACATATATTCTGCATTGTTCGCTGTTTAATACATTTTGGATTATCTTCATTAAAGCCTACGAATCCACTGCTTTTATGGCTCTTTGCTGTTATTTAAAAATGGTTTCTGGATCACAAAATAATAATGCTGTAAAAATGTATCAGCACTTATGTTACTAACCTGTTTTACAAATTTTCTGTTGAGATCAGTTAAAATTCTAAGCTAAATGCTGTATGTTAGCTTAAATACAAATCACTTCCTTTGATTTCCCATCCAGAAGAGTTCACCAGTTCTACTGGGCTGTTAAAGGGACCTCAAGAAGAAAGGGAAATCTAGGAGAGCAACTAGTTGTTCCAATTTAGTTTATGGAATGGGTGTTATATACAGTGCCCTCCATAATGTTTGGGACAAAGACCCATCATTTATTTGTTTACCTCTGTACTCCACAATTTGAGATTTGTAATAGAAAAAAATCACATGTGGTTAAAGTCAGATTTTATTAAAGGGTATTTTTATGCATTTTGGTTTCACCATGTAGAAATTACAGCAGTGTTTATACATAGTCCCCCCATTTCAGGGCACCATAATGTTTAGGACACAGCAATGTCATGTAAATGAACGTAGTTTTCATGTTTAGTATTTTGTTGCATATCCTTTGCATGCAATGACTGCTTGAAGTCTGCGATTCATGGACATCACTAGTTGCTGGGTGTCTTCTCTGGTGATGCTCTGCCAGGCCTGTATTGCAGCCTTCTTTAGCTTATGCTTGTTTTGGGGGCTAGTCCCCTTCAGTTTTTTCTTTAGCAAATAAAAGGCATGCTCAATTGGGTTCAGATCGAATGACTGACTTGGCCACTCATGAATTGACAATATTTTAGCTTTGAAAAACTCCTTTGTTGCTTTAGCAGTATGTTTGGGATCATTGTTTTGCTGTAGAATGAACCGCCGGCCAATGAGTTTTGAGGCATTTGTTTGAACTTGAGCAGATAGGATGTGTCAGAATTCATTATGCTACTATCATCAGCAGTTGTGTCATCAATGAAGATAAGTGAGCCAGTACCTTCAGCAGCCATACATGCCCAGGCCATAACACCCCCACCACCGTGTTTCACAGATGAGGTGGTATGCTTTGGATCTTGGGCAGTTCCTTCTCTCCTCCATACTTTGCTAATGCCATCACACTGATATGTTAATCTTCGTCTCATCTGTCCACAAGACCTTTTTCCAGAACTGTGTTTGCTCTTTTAAGTACTTCTTGGCAAACTGTAACCTGGCCATCCTATTTTTGTGGCAAACCAATGGTTTGCATCTTGCAGTGTAGCCTCTGTATTTCTGTTCATGAAGTCTTCTGCAGACAGTGGTCATTGACAAATCCACACCTGACTCCTGAAGAGTGTTTCTGATCTGTGGGACAGATGTTGGTTTTTTTTCTTTATTATAGAGAGAATTCTTCTGTCATCAGCTGTGGATGTCTTCCTTGGCCTGCCAGTCCCTTTGCAATTAGTAAGCTCACCAGTGCTTTCTTTCTTCTTAATAATGTTCCAAACAGTTGATTTTGGTAAGCCTAAGGTTTGGCTGATATCTCTAACAGTTTCTCAGTCTCAAATGGCTTATTTGACTTTCATTGGCGCAACTTTGGTCCTCATATTGATAAACAGCAATAAAAGTTTCCAAAGGTGATGGAAGGACTGGAGGAAAGACTAGATGCTGAGAGCTCTCTTATACCTGCATAAAGGAGCAATTACAAACACCTGTGAAGCCATGTGTCCCAAACATTATGGTGCCCTGAAATGGGGGGACTATGTATAAACACTGCTGTAATTTCTCCATGTTGAAACCAAAATGTATAAAAAATAACCTTTTAATAAAATCTGACAATGTGCACTTTAACCACATGTGATTTTTTTTCTATTACAAATCTCAAATTGTGGAGTACAGAGGCAATCAAATAAATGATGGGTCTTTGTACCAAACATTATGGAGGGCACTGTAGAATACCACTGTGAGTGGTGAGCGTTCAAGACTTGAACATGTCCTTCAGATTCTTTGCTCAAGGAAAGATTTTTTTAAGGGCAGAGCTAAAGATTGGTGACACGTTGAACAAAATGTTTAGATTGAGCCATGAAATGTAACAACAATTATCTTTTACATAATGCAAGTTGAGGTTTTGTTAACATTGCCTGATTAGATTAGATGTTTTGTCAATCACACGTGCTTTATCACAAGAGGGTGTGACACAGATTGGTTGCTATACTTGGCTGACAACTGGGGAAAAGCATGCGAGAGACCATTTCACAAGGCTTGCAGGTAGTGTGGTACCCAATTGGAACACAGGAGACAAGGCTATGACTGACACCTCTGCCCATAGAGCCAAACTGAGAGAGGATTTTAATTTAAACAGTGAACAGGTCAGAAGGTGGTTGAAAACTTCATACAATGCTCCTGGCAGTAGCTATTTTCAGCTTAGTATTTTGTTCGTAAGACTTTTATCTTTGACATAATAAACACAATCCCCAATTTACACCATAATGTCTGGGCCAGCTAGATACCCTTAGGGGTGATCTTAATCGAGAACTACTAATTTAGACAAAAATTATACCTCGTAGCATTAAGGTAGCTACCTGTACAGTGTGGACGGCTCGATTGTAAACATGTAGTCTTTTCATTGACTGGTTAGTACGCAACAAAAAGCTTGGTACACGTGACAAACTAAATTAAATTTCTATGTTTCAGCTTCAAATATGTTTTAATGTAAAAATTAGCTTGCAGGTAATCGGAATGTAGTACTAGAGTAAGATCACTGTGCTGGGAGTATGAAGCGTGTCAAATAGTGATTGGTATGTTTGGCGACACTTGCGACATTGAATTGTTCTGCTGTATCAATAGGACAGTTCTATTAAAGGTGATGCAACATGTTCAGATGTTAAATTCATATTATAACTCAGTTTAAATGAAACACGTTTCCGGAAACAAGATGTGATTATGTTTGATTCCAATAATGCAGCCTCAGTAACATGATTTTATGTCATAGTTACTTCATAATTGTGCAACCTACACGATCTCTAGACTGGTGCATGGAGCTTCAGTAATTCATTCCTCCAGAGAGGTACCATCAGTAATTTCCTTCAAATAATTTTATGGTAAATCAGTCATGCTTATGATGTGTTTCATTTACTTGAAGATGATTTGCTTAAAAGGCTCTTTTTAGTGAATGTACATCATTATCTCTCAGATTTATCGTCATTTTTTAAGCCATTTCATCTGATTTGATAGTCTGTGCCACTACATTGCCTTTCTATGGTGAATCTGCTTAGAACTCAGTTTGCAAACTAAATAAGTTTCCGGAAACTGACAGGGTTTGTAAGTCTCATTCCAGTTGCAGGATCATTGGAGAATGTTTTTATGAAAATAGTGACGTGTTTTGATTGACAACCTCACGACCTCGAGGCATGGAGTTATGGAGCTTCAGTAATGTATTCCTCCTCGAGAGGTACCATTGTATTTCCGTCAAATAATTTTATGGTAAATAATCATGCTTATGATGTGTTTATTTACTTGAGAGTGATTTGCTTAAAAGGCTCTTTTTAGTGAATGTACATCATTATCTCACAGATTTATCACCATTTTTTAAGCCATTTCATCTGATTTGATAGTCTGTGCCACTACATTGCCTTCCTATGGGTGAATCTGCTTGGAACAGGTGCAAACTAAATAAGTAAGTTAATTTAAACTGACAGGGTTTGTAAGTCTCAGGTCCAGTTGTAAGGATAGACATTGGAGAATGTTGGATTACTGAAAATAGATGACGTGTTTTGATCGACATAATTATCTTTACCTTGAGGCATCTGAGTTATGAGATTAGTTGCACTTGATTTATTTTTCCACGATCACCTTGTATTGTCATAGGGACTTGGTTAAATAATTAACCATTGATACGGAGAGTAATAAAAATCATATTTGACATCGCACGGAGTCTCTTGCCCAGAATAGGGAAATCAAGATCCAGAGGACATAGCTTTAAGGTCAGGGGGGAAAGATTTAATAGGAACTTGAGGGGTAACTTTGTTTCACAAAGTGCGGTGGGTGTATGGGACGAACTGCTAGAGGAGGTTGTTGAGGCAAATCCTATCACAAGAAATATTTAGACAGGTACATGGTTAGGATAGGTTTAGAGGGATAAGGGACAAATGCAGGCAGGTGCGACTAGTGTAGATGGTCAGTGTGGGCAAGTCAGGGATGAACCTGTTTCTGTGCTGCATGACTAAAGCCATGTTTCAGTCACAACCTTTCAAAAGCTAGAGATTCCCATTGGAAATAGAAATGTTGGCCCATTTGGATCATTGCCCCTTTTCTAGAATAGTCTGAAATTAAACCCATTGGCCAACTTGTCTAAACTGACATGCATTTTCCTCTACATCAGATGTTTACCTATTTTTGTAAAAGTCATATTGTCTTACAGCATGGAAACAGGCCCTTCGGCCCAACTTGCCCACACCGACCAGCAAAACCATGTTGATAATCCATAATCAGCCCTTGTCATTTAAATGCATGTGTATCCTACCCCTCAGAATACTATCCACGTTGCCAATCGCAGATGTTAAGCTCACTGGATTGTAGTTCCCAGCCTTTTTCCTGCAGCCCTTCTTGAATAGAGGCACAACATTTGCCTCCCTCCATTCTTCTGACATCTTTAATGACGACTCATAAATCTCAGCAAGGGCTCCTGCAATTTCCTCTCTAATATCGATGTATCAATGGTCTCTGCCTTACCTGAGTAATATTATTGGTGTCCTCAATCAAATATGGTTAAAAGCCCATTCTGTTAGTGGCTGCGTGAATCTGAAATTCAGAAGAAGAACTACAATGTGAAACCACAAGCATATTGCATGCTTAATGATTTGACCAAGCACTCATTTTTGCTTCCATTTTCCCAATGTTTGACTCTCTCACTTAGTGTTAATTTTAAGTAGATAACCTCGCTCATTATTGATTTTCCACCGGATTAAATTATCTGGACTCGCTATCAAATATCTTCGCAATTTAAAAGCCTTGATTAAATTGCCTCTGACTCCCTGTTACAACAGAAATAGTTCAAGAATCACAAATCCCTTCATGTGATTATATTTCCCTGTGCTTGGCATTATCTTGACAAACCTACAGAATGCAATTTCAGTGCCTTTAATGTTCTTTCCCCTCATTATTTCCACAATCTCTATTTTCGTGTTAGCATTAAATTGAGATGTTCCCTTTGCCAAAATTTAGATAATTACTAGACCAAGTGCACACCCAATGGTGTGATCCCCCAACCCAATATTCCACCATGCACTCGTCTCCTCCAACGGAACTGAACCCGTTCCCAAATGTAAGATTCCAGCACTCCCCTGCCTCCCTCAGCAGTGGATTAAAAAAAAAATTCCAATTGCACCTCCCCTGCCTGCTGCAGCAGTTCCAATTGCAATACCAATTGGCCCTCCCCCTCCTGTTGAAGCACTTGCTGTGATATCCCATTGAGGTGAAAAGTTCAGAGTGTTCCTGTCTTGCAACTTTATTTTGAAGTGTGTTGGAAGCTGATAGGAAGGTGTATTGGGCATTGTGACATCACACGATGGAACAAATCAAAAGGCAGAAAGGCAGCCGGACGGACGGACGGCAGGCGGCAGCCACAGACTTTTATATAATAACTAGACTAAGTGCAGACCCGTTGGGTCTGTATCCCCAACGGCGGGGCGGGGGGGTGCTGCGGCATCACACTCACATTAACCACCCCCCAAACACACAGATAGGGGGAGGGGGATGAGAAGAGGGGAGAGGAGGAGGAGGAAACAAGACAGATTTGGGAGGGAAAAGGAGAGGGGGATGGGGAGAGAGATGTGGGGGAGGGGGGGGATGGGGAGGAGGGAGGGAGGGGGGAGAGGGGGGGGAGGGGAGAGAGGGGAAAGAGTGGGGAGGGAGAGTGGAGGGGGAAGGGGGGAGAGGTGGAAGAGTGGGGGGGAGGAGGAGAGGGGTAGGGGGAGTGATGGAAGAGGGACAGAGGGGTAGGGGGAAGTGGGTGGGGTAGAGAGTGAAGGGGGGGAGAGAGAGGGATGGTTGGGAGAGGGAGAGGGAGAGGGGTGAGGAGAGGGAAACATAGAAACATAGAAATTAAGTGCAGGAGTAGGCCATTCGGCCCTTCTAGCCTGCACCACCATTCAATATGATCATGGCTGATCATCCAACTCAGTATCCTGTACCTGCCTTCTCTCCATACCCCCTGATCCCTTTAGCCACAAGGGCCACATCTAACTCCCTCTTAAATATAGCCAATGAACTGACCTCAACTACCTTCTGTGGCAGAGAATTCCAGAGATTCACTCACTCTCTGTGTGAAAAATGTTTTTCTCATCTCTGTCCTAAAGGATTTCCCCCTTATCAGATGATCAGCTGCTCCTGATTGAGCCAAAGACTAAGCGGAAGCTCAGAGGGGACCGTGCCTTTGCTGTGTCGGCTCCGAGATTGTGGAATGAATTGCCTCTGCACGTTAAACAGGCCCCTTCTCTAGCTGTTTTTAAATCACTCCTGAAGACATATCTATTCTCCATGGCCTTTGTAGACCAGTGAGGTGTTGAATTGTTTATTAACTTTATTTGCTTGGTTTTGCTGCGTTGTTCGTACTTGTGTTTTATGTTTTTTAATTTATTGTTTGGATTTTTGTATGTAATTTATGCGCCTCGTGTTAGTTGTATGTTCTGTTGTTCTGCCTGTTTTATGATGTCTTGCTTGTTTTCTTTTTTCTGTACAGCACTTTGGTCAGCTTTGGTTGTTTTTAAGGTGCTTAACAAATAAAGTTATTATTATTATTATTATTATTATTATCCTTAAACTGTGACCCCTTCCCCAACATCCGGAACAATCTTCCTGCATCTAGCCTGTCCAACCCCTTAAGAATTTTATACGTTTCTATAAGATACCCCCTCAATCTTCTAAAATCTAGCGAGTACAAGGCGAGTCTATCCAGTCTTTCTTCATATGAAAGTCCTGACATCCCAGGAATCCGTCTGGTGAACCTTCTCTGTACTCCCTCTATGGCAACAATGTCTTTGAGCATTGGGCATTGTGACATCACACAATGGAACGTTCACCAGGGGCTGGGGCTGGTGCTGCTTCTATGGGTGAGAAGCCAGTTTATTTTTGAAATATTGGGGTTAGGGGGGGGGGGGGGTGAAGGATTTGATTAAAAACGTGTACTTAAACACGACGAAATGTAATGAGGAGCGGATACCTAGAAAGAAAAGTGAAATCTCTACCGAAATGGAAAAGATGTCGGCGATTCTGCGTCTGGTTTCGGAGTTGCAGGGAATCAAAGGAAGAAATGCGGCCGGAAGCCGTACATGTAAATGGCTCCATTCCGATTGGACGTCTGCGAGCGTCGGGCATCGCGATTGGACGTCTGCGAGCATCAGGCATTGTGACATCACACGGCGGGAACGAATCGAAAGGCAGGAAGGGCGCCGGACGGCAGTCGGTCGGATGGGAAGAAAATTTTTGTTAATTGTCCATATATATTTATTAATTGAATAACTCATTGCATGCCCATAATACTTGTAATGGATGCCTGTAACAGATATAAAAAATGGGAGCAGGTATAGGCCATTTGGCCCTTCAGGTCCATGCTGCCATTTGATGGCTGAATCACTCAGTGCCATAATCTCAGACTTGTTCTCCCTCCATTCTCTTTGTTTACATTTACATATTGAAATCTACGCCCCTACCTCCTCAATGTCTTGGCCTCTTGTAGAAAATTCCACAGCGTTCAGCACAATGAAGACATTTCTCCACAGCTGAAACACCATGCTAAATTTCTGACCCCATAGCCTAAAACCATTATCTCAGAATCCCCCACCTGGGGAAATGGTGTAAACATAGCCAATCTCATTAACCCAGTCATGATTATGTATATTTCAATGATATCCAACTCTAGTGTAGACATGACTATTCCACTCCTCATTAAACAGTCGGGCCATGCCCAGGAGTCAGTCTTGTGAACTTTTATTTAATTCACCGTACGCGGCATTTAAAAAATGGATGGTTAGAAGCCATTTTATATGTGCAAATCATGCACAAAAGTGATTTCATCCAGATTGGATTGTGCAAGCAATCATTCCTGGATGGCATTGTATGCACTGGTAAATTTGCCTGGGTACTTTCATAGGTCGGGGCATTGAATATAAGAACCAGGAAGTCATGATGCAGCTTTATAGGATTTTGGTCAAGCCACATTTGGAGTATTGCGTGCGTTTCTGTTCAGCAAATTATTTTAGTTTTAGAGATCCAGTGGAAACAGGTCCTTCGGCCCAAATAGTCCACGCTGACCAACATTCACCTGTGCACTAGTTCTATTCTACACACTAGGGCCAATTGCCAGAAGCCAATTAACCTACAAACGTCTGAAGAAGGGTTTCGGCCCGAAACGTTGCCTATTTCCCTCGCTCCATAGATGCTGCTGCACCCGCTGAGTTTCTCCAGCTTTTCTGTGTAACCTACAAACCTGTTCGTCTTTGGAATGTGGGAGGAAACTGGAGTACCCAGAGAAATCCCATGGATCACAGGGAGATTGTGTAAACTCCGTACAGATAGTGCCTGTAGTCAGGATTGAACCCGGGCCTTTGGCGCTGTAAGGCAGCAACTCTACTACTGTACCACCTTGAATTCCAGGAAAGATGTGGAGCCTTTGGTAAAGAGGCTGTCCCACTGCGGCGACCTAATCCGTGAGTTCAGAAGACTGTCTTCAACCTTCAAGGTCGACGGCACTCGCCTGGAAAACCTCGAGCTGGATCGACCGTCAGCGATGAAACCGCGAGCTGGATCCACCGACCGCGCACACACACACAAAAACACATCGCAAAGGCGGGGGCCAGGGAAAGCGGGAGAGCGCTGTTTGAAATTCACACCCGCGATGAACAGGAAGGTAAAAGATGGCTGGCACATAACGGTAAGTTTTTAGAGAGCGCGGAGAGGGGGGGAGAAGGAGTAGAGACACGCCAGCCAACTTTTAATAAAGTTTAGCAGGCATTTAACATTACCAGTCGGTTTACTTACCTTTTTTTTCTTAACGAGCTTCTCAACTACCCTTGATTTCCTTCGACTACCCTCGATTACCTATGAATAGCATGCCGACCTACTACTACCACCTACCTCGACTAAACCTACGAGTAAAAAAATATCGATTGTTTCCCATGGCGACCTTTCTTTACTCGCGGATTAGGTTTCCGCAGTGGGACAGGCCCTTAAGGGTGCAGAGGAGGTTTACCTGAATGTTGCCTGAATTAAGGGTATTAGCTAAAGGAAGAGGTTGAACAGTGGAACTTTTATTTCTGGATGCCGGAGGTTGCAGGGAGATCTGGTAGAAGTAAAATTATGAGGGGCATAGATAGGGTAGACAGTCAGAACCTTTTGCAAGGATGGAAATATCATATACTAGAGGACAGCTTTAAGGTTAGTGGGGCAAAATTTAAAGGAAATGTGTGAGGCAAGTTTTTACACAGAGGGTGGTAAGTACATGGAACGCACGGCCGGGGTTGGTGCTGGTGGCAGGTACAGGAGTGGCATTTAAGAAACTCTAGGAAAGGCACATGGATATGCAGGAGATGGAGGGATATGGATCATGTGCAGGTAGATAAGGGTTGGTCTTGGCATCATGTTCGACATTGACATTGTGGGCCCAAGGGCCTGTTCCTGTACTGTATTCTATGTTCTACTCCTATGCACAAATCACCTCAACAGGTATGATAATGTTATCTTCGGAGAACATGTATAGGCAATATTTCAGATTGGACCCGTCTTCAGAGTGAGGAATCGTCACCTATCCATGTTCTATAGAGATGCTGCCTGACCCGCTGAGCTACCCCACCAATTTGTTCTTTTTCACCATTTACTCTCTATGTTTAGTTTAGAAATACAACATGGAAACAGGCCCTTCAACCCACCAAGTCCACAGCAACTATTGTGGTACATGTTCATACCAGTTTAATATTGTCCAACTTTCTCATCCACTCCCTACGCACTAGGGGCAACGTACAGAGGCCAATTAACCTTCAAACCCACAATTGTTTGGGATGTGGGAGGATATGGGAGCACCCAGAGAAAATCCACGCGGTCATAGGGAAAACATACAAACCCCACACACTGAGGTGATAATCGAAACCCAGGTCTCTGGTGCTGTGAGGCAGCAGCTTCACCAGCTGTACCACTGTGGCGTTTCATGTGAGCAAGGCTTTTCATTGCGCCCTGGTGTACATAAGATTAAACCAATCTGAATCTGATTCACTAAAGTTCCAGTGACCACCAGGTAAATTCTCGGATACCAGGTTTACCGATATTGCTGGCTCCTGATTAGGTGGCTTGCCACTTCACAACATTGCTATCTGAAGACGGCAGCCAGCGTCAAATTATAACAAACCAACCTGCAGGCTGAAGGAAATGAGGATTAGGCGGAAAAACAGCAGGAGCCCAAGGAGATTAAGGATGACAAAGGCTACAAGGGGAGAAGTCTGAGTAGATGTCCAACAGTAGAGCATTTCCCAGAGCAACTGTGATGGTGATTTTTCAAAAGCATAGTCCACAGCCTAAACAAAGGGACCTTCTGCATACTCCAATAATTAATGCTGGCATAGTTTGCCAGTTATTAACATTTTAATCACAGTTCAACTGAAATTGAACAATTGAAATTCCAGCAAACACAATGCTAGCATTTATTTCGAGAGGGCTTGTACACAAAAACAAGGATGTAATGCTGAGGCTCTATAAGGCACTGGGCAGGCCATATTTGGAATATTACGAGCAATTTTGGGCACCATATCTGAGGAAGGATGTGCTGTCTCTGGAGAGGGTCCAGAGGAGGTTTACAAGAATGGACCCAGGAATGAGTAGGTTAACGTATGATGAGTGTTTTACAACACTGGGGTCTATGCTCGTTGGAGATTAGAAGAATAAGGGGGGAACCTCACCACAGATTCACCACCCTCTGACTAAAGAAATTCCTCTATACCTTCCTAAAAGAACATTCTTTAATTCTGAAGCTATGACCTCTAGTCCTAGACTCTCTCATTAATGTAAACATCCTCTCCACATCCACTCTATCCAAGCCTTGCACTATTCTGTACATTTCAATGAGGCCTCACCTCATTCTTGTAAACTCCGGCGAGTACAGGCCCAATGCCGACAAACACTCATCATAGAAACATAGAAACATAGAAATTAGGTGCAGGAGTAGGCCATTCGGCCCTTCGAGCCTGCACTGCCATTCAATATGATCATGGCTGATCATCGAACTCAGTATCCCATATCTGCCTTCTCTCCATACCTTCTGATCCCCTTAGCCCCAAGAGCCACATCTAACTCCCTCTTAAATATAGACACATATCATGTGTTTAATGATGTCACAAATGACTTATTTTTACCATCAAGACATAGCTTCATCCCGATTCCTATTTCATCACATGGGGGTGGCATAACTCTAAATTACCTGGATTTGTCTATTCATCGATTTTTGATATTTGATAAAATAAATGAAAACACTAAGGCCTCGTTAAACACAGTTTTATTCAATAACAGGTAAGTTACATAAATCTATTAACATCGGGGAAGATGCAGACAACTTAGAACATGTAAACTAATCTGGTAATGTACTTTAAAATCCATTTGTACTTGACAACATAAGAATCAAACATTTAGAATGTGAATAAACCCTAACATTCAGTTTTCTTGTTTTTATTTACAACAAAATCACTGTACAAAATCGAGTTCACAACAAACATTAGAGTGGTCCGTAATAGAGTGGTTTACCCATGTCTGCAAGCGCAGTTCTGGATACACCTTCGATAGGAAAGTCCCTTAACTTTGAAGCACTTTGTTTGCGTGTTGCAAGGACAGATTAAAAATAATAATTGATTGCAGCATTACACTGGCACCATAGACTATCAGGAATGACTCATGTGACTTTCAGCTCCGTGAAAAAACTGAACAGTGTAGACTCATGGAAAGTTATAGATCGGTCGTTTCAAGCTTGTATCACAGCTTTTAATCCAGTTTTAAGACATGGAGGTGACGTGACTTAGTTTTTTCTGCTCTCTAGGGACGAAGAGTAGCTAATAGTTGAGGATACTGAAACTGATTTTAATAGGCTATGTTGTGTAACTAAATAATTTTATTTGTATATATATATGCAAAAGGCAAAGGCTAAAAATATTCACCATGTCATTCAGCATCTGTGGAGAGGAACAGAGTTAATGTTTCAGGTCAATTCTGACCTGCTGAGCATTTCCTGTATTATTTTACTTTAGATTTCCAGTAACTGCAGTATTTTTCTTTTAAATATACTTTTAAAATTTCGTGCATAAGCATCTTCATTTAAAGCTGATTACATTGCAGAGGATTATTCAATTGATATATGTATTGTTATTCTGAACAGTGGGAAATAGTTCATGCAAGTTTATTTGATGGTATAAGATGCATTTTTCTTGACGATTTCTCTTTTCCAGTTGCAGTTCTTGCAGAGTTGTGTTAATGACTAGATGACCAATACCAATCTTGCCCCCTTCCCCATCCCCTTCCACCCATGTCCCTTCCTCTGTCGTTACATTTTGTGCCTCTCCTCTCCTTCTCTCACAGCCGTTTGTCTTTTTTCCCATCTTTGCCCTTTGTCCACCTGTCTGCCAAGCAAAACCTCCTTCACCAGCATCCACCCATCACTTGTGCAAGAAGGAACTGAAGATGCCAGTTTAAACTGATGATAGACACAAAAAGCTGGAGTGACCTGCTGAGTTATTATAGCTTTTTGCGTCTATCCACCTATCACTTGTCAGGCGTTGTCCTGCCCCCACCTCTCTTCCAGCTTTCTCTCCTCGCCACTGAGTTACTCCTGCACTTTGTGTCGTTTTGGTAAACCAGCATCTGTTGTTCCTTGTGTCTATTATTTATTCTATCATTGCTTTCAGATTGGCATTGACAATGCATAGCTTGAGATAGCTAATACAGTATGTGGCTTGATGGAGCAGATTCAGATCAGAGCAGAAAACCAGGGCGACATGGCAAGAAAATCAGGGCAACAGGAGCAAAGAGGTCCTTCTGCAGTTGTACAGAGCCCTAGTGAGACCACACCTGGAGTATTGTGTGCAGTTTTGGTCCCCTAATTTGAGGAAGGACATTCTTGCTATTGAGGGGGTGCAGCGTAGGTTTACAAGGTTAATTCCCGGGATGGCAGGACTGTCATATGCTGAGAGAATAGAGCAGCTGGGCTTGTACACTCTGGAGTTTAGAAGGATGAGAGGGCATCTCATTGAAACATATAAGATTGTTAAGGGCTTGGACACGCTAGAGGCAGGAAACATGTTCCCGATGTTGGGGAAGTCCAGAACCAGGGGCCACAGTTTACGAATAAGGAGTAAGCCATTTAGAACGGAGACGAGGAAACACTTTTTCTCACAGGGAGTGGTGAGTGTGGAATTCTCTGCCTCTGGATGCTTTCAAGAGAGAGCTAGATAGGGCTCTTAAAAATAGCAGAGTCAGGGGATATGGGGAGAAGGCAGGAACGGGGTACTGATTGTAGAGGATCAGCCATGATCACATTGAATAGCGGTGCTGGCTTGAAGGGCCAAATGGCCTACTCCTGCACCTATTGTCTATTGTCTATAACATACTGATATGCAGTTAGCAGAGAATGTGAAAGCTATTTTGGGACATATCCTGCAGTCTGTTTAATTTTGACAATCAGGAGCACAGAATTAACTAGCAGTCAAAACAAGAAAGTAATCCTCCCAAAATTAGTGCTCGTTACTGCTCACACTGAATACTATTTGGCTGGATTTCAAATGTTTCCTTCTAATCTACCTTTTAGTTTAGTTTAGTTTAGAAATACAGCACGGAAACAGGCCCTTCGGCCCACCGAGTCTGCACCGACCAGCGATCCCTGCACGTGCTGTAATTGTTCTATGGTTATATGGTTATTAACACTATCTGACACACACTAGGGACAATTTACACATACACCAAGACAATTAACCTACAAACCTGTACGTCGTTGGAGTGTGGGAGGAAACCGAAGACCTTGGAGAAAACCCACGCAGGTCACGGAGAGAACGTGCAAACTCCGTACAGACAGCACCCGTAGTTGGGATCGAACCCGGGTCACTGGCACTCTAAGGCAGCAACCCAACCGTTGCGCCACCGTGCTGCCCTATTTCCTGTACGGATCTTATGCACAATTCTGGATTGGAAAGGTTTAGAAGGGTATGGGCCAAACATGTGCAGGTGGGATTAGTGTAGGTGGGGCATCTTGGTTGGTCTGAAGTGCCTGTTTCTGTGCCTTGTGACTCTAGGATGAAGGCCTCTAGGATGAAGACTCTATTCCCTTTCCACAGATGCTGCTTGACCTAATAGCTCCATTCTTGCATCCTTTGCTTTAATTCAGATTTCCAGCATCTGCAGCTTTTTTTATTTCCATGGACAGTGTGTATTTAGGCTTCAATAAATTCACTGTAACTTTGTCTCATGATTTGAGTTCCTCAGTTCACCCCTCTGTCCTGTGGAGCCTCCAACCAACTCATTAAAAAAATGGAGTTGCTTCCCTCTGTCGCCTATTCTTTTACTGTTCACCTTCTTGCTGAAAGAATTTGACCAAGGGAGGGGTGGTAATCACAATCACTTCTACCTCTCATCAGTTGTTTACATTTTCTATTTACTAACGGTGGAGCAGCAGCAGAGTTGCTACATTACAGCGCCAGAGACCCTGGTTCAATCCTGACCACAGGTGCCGTCTGTACCGACTTTGTACCTTCTCCCCGTGACCTGCGTGGGTTTTCTCCGGGATCTCCGATTTCCTCCCACACTCCAAAGACGTACAGGATTTCTAGGTTAATTGGCTTGGTATAATGGTGAATTTTCCCAAGGATGTGTAGATCTAGTGGAGACCGCTGGTTGGCGCGGGCTTGGTGGGCCGAAGGGCCTGTTTCTGCTCTGTATCTCTAAACTGAACTAAACATAATTAGATAAGTAAAGTCAGTAGTGAGGAAACAGCCCCAGGACTAGGTATTCCTCTATTTAACACGTAACCTAATTGCAGCAGTCCTATTATCACCCTATCTGATGCCATTCACATCAGTGCAAGCCAAGGATCAGACTTAATACCGCACATCCTGCAATACCTTGATCATAAGTTTATTAGTGATAGGGGCAGAATTAGGCCATTCGGCCCACCAGGTCTACTCTACCATTCAATCATGGCTGATCTATCTTCCCTCTTCACCCCATTCTCCTGCCTTCTCCCCATAACCCCTGACACCCGTACTAATCAAGAATCTATCTATCTCTGCCTTAAAAATATCCACTGACTTGGCCTCCACGCACGCTAATTACGCAACCTCGTAAGTGGGACAGGCCCTTTAAGTTTATTTCTTGATGCTAGAAGCTACCAACTGGATGTTTCAAGGATGCAGCACACTTGGCATTTGCCGTCAAAATATTATGCCTAACTGATCAACTTACAATATTACAGCCATTAGTTTATGTAACGATATAGTTTACTACACACAGTCTGTACTTATTTGCTGATGTAGCAACTTGCAAACCCTTTAATTACGCAACTCCCGTCAACAGTATTCTGCATAAATCACACTTCAAACCAGTGAGCTGATTAATATCTGATTAAAAAAGAACCTGATTAGTATTCTAATCGTGTGTGAGCCCTGGCGGAAAGCTTGGATTTCTAGTGAGATGCATTCAATTTTATTACATTTAAAAGTAACCGCTGAAATGTATTAAGATATGCCTTCAACTTATCACAAGCGGGAATCACACTTACCCAATGAGTCACTTCCCCAAGCAGCAAACTTCAAGCTTTAATGTTTTTATTAATATATTAAAATATATTAGAAGATTAAATTAAAAGGGATGTATCGTTTCCAGGAAATGATAGCACATCACACATTGGAGTCTCATTGAAACTACAAAAAATATCAAGGACGAGAGTAAAGTTATCAGCCAGGAGAAAGATGTTCCCTTCTGAAGGTAACAACACCATCCAATTATATTTTAACAACTCCCAATCCCATCCCTCACACCTCACTCTGTTATTCGGTCTGATGATTATCCCAGATATTACTCATCTCTCGAGCACGTAATTGTTCACAAATATAATTGATTTATTTTTATACCTTACCTGCTTCATTATGAATAGCTGGATTCTGGGAAGTCAAACCCAGGGCAGGACCTTCATGGTGAAGTAGATTACTGTTGTAGAGCGAATGGATCTTGGTGTACAAATTCAGTTTCCTGGAAGTGGCTTCATAGATGGATAGGGTGGTGAAGAAGACTTTTGGCCTGCTGGCCCTCATCAGTCAGGGAATTGAGTGCAGAGGTTGGGTCGTCGACCTACAATTGTGGAAGACGTTGGCAAAGCCACACTTGGAAAACTGTGTGTCGAAAGGAACTGCAGATGCTGGTGTATACCAAAGATAGATACAATGTGCTGGAGTAACTCAGCGGGGCAAGCAGCATCTCAGGAGAAAAAGGATGGGTGGCGTTTCAGGTTTGGACCCTTTTTCAGGCTGAAGAAATGTCCCGAGCCATCCTTTTTCTCCAGAGATGCTGTCTGACCCGCTGAGTTACTTCAGAGCTTTGTGCCTATCGAGGAATACTGTGTTGAGTTTTGGTCACTCCATTATAGGGAAGATGCCTTTTAGCTGGAAAGGATGCAGAGAGGATTTACGAGGATGTTGCCTTGACTCACGGGCTTGAGCTATCGGGAGTTGAGCAGGTTTGGACTTTACTCCTTGGAGCGCTGATCTTACAGAGGTGCATAAAATCATGAGGGGAATAGTCTAGGTGAATGCACAGTCTGTTCCCTCGGGGAGGCCAGAAGGCACAGGTTTAAGGTGAGAGGGAAAGGAATTATTAGAGACCTGAGGGGCAACTTTTTCACTCAGTGGGTGGTGGACATATGGAACGAGCTGCCAGAGGAGGTAGTCGAGGCAGATACTATAACAACATTTAAGACATTTGGACAGGTACATGGATCGGAAATATTTAGAGTGATATGGGCCAAACATGGGTAGATGGGACTGGTTTAGATGGGGCATCTTGGACTGCATGGCCAATTTGAGCCAACAAGTAAATGCCATCTAAGCCAGTTTCGACTTTCTGACTAATTGAATTTGAACAAAATACTGTGATCATCTATCAAAGTATATTTTCTTTATAGAAGTTGCATATTTTTTTTTACCGTAAAATGAGATCAACATCTAATATTACTCATGGCACTACACAACAGACACGTATTACATTTAAACAGTCATCAATTAACTTTTATTTACCAGAATGCTTCCCGGATTAGAGGGTATTAGATACGAGGAGAGGTTGGACAAACTTGGATTGTTTTCTCCCTAACACCAGAGGCTGCAAGAGGGGAGACCTGATAGAAGTATATAAAATGACGCCAGGTGTAAACAGTCTGAATATTTTTTTTCTAGGGTGGAAGTTTCAAAGGTTAGAGGTCATGGCTTTAAGGCGAGAGGGTCAAAGTTTAAAGGAGATGTGCGGGGCTAGTTTGATGATGGGTGCGTGGATCACACTGCCAGTGGTGGAGGCAGTTATGATGATATCGTGGCATTTAGAGACTTTTCGATAAATGATGGTGGCGGCACGGTGGAGCAGCGGTAGAGTCGCTGCCGCCGGGTTCGATCCTGACTGCGGGTGCTGTCTGTACGGAGTTCCTACGTTCTCCCCGTGACCTGCGTGGGTTTTCGCCAAGGTCTTCGGTTTCTTCCCACACTCCAAAGGTGTAAAAGTTTGTCGGTTACTTAGCTTGGTATAAATGTGAATTGTCCCTAGTGTGGGATAGTTTTAATGTGTGGGGATCGCTGGTCAGCGCAGAATCGGCGGGCCGAAGGGCCTGTTTCCCCACTATACCTCTAAACCAAATCCATCTCTAAACATGGATATGCCGGGAATGCAGGATATGGATCATGTGTAGCCAGGAGAGATTAATGTATCTTGGCATTGTGTTTGGTGCAGGCATTGTGGCCCTGCATTGCATTTTACTCTGCTCTGTCTTTATTAAGGTTAGAATTGTCACTCGGTTTTTATTTGGAACCTGCATTCGATTGTTTTTTTGTCGTTTGCCTTAATTTGGTTAACTCTTAAAGGATTAATATTGATTGCCAGAGTAACTACCTGCAACCCAATGCAATGTTAACCATGCATTGCTTTCTCTCTCCCCGACCAACAAAGAAGTGTTTTGGAAGCACAAACATTGGTATTCGATCACCACTCTTACCGTTGTCAGAAAGCAACAGCCATTTTACACGTCACCAAACACTTAGGAATCAGTTCACACACATGAAACATCATTTCAAACATAGATCACTTTCTTTTTGTACTTAATGAACACAACTTTCTTTTGTACGAACTATTACAGTAAGTCAAAAAAAAAGACGTCTATCTGGTTAATTGACTAGTCTAGCTATTTGATAATACAAGGCACAAGTTGGTTTGGTCGAAACATAGAACATGGAAAACAGAGGAATAGAATCAGACTGTCGTTATTTCTTCAGCATCAAGTACGTACTATTGAAAATACATAATACAGGTGTTCCTGCAGGTTTGGATACAATTCTGCACTTTCAATGGCAGAGAATGGCAGTAGTAACTCATTACGTTCACATTCCAACTCACATCAAATGTACAATACATTTGAACCGTGAAAGGGAATGTTGGACTCCTTCCTTGGATCTGTAACGAATTGCAAATATAGGAAATGGATCTACTTCCCTGAACTTCTGTTCTAAAGTGAACCCCAGTTGTTCTCCTGACCAAGATGGACACAGAATGCTGGAGTAACTCAGCGGCACAGGCAGCATCTCTGGAGAGTAGGAGTGGGCGATGTTTCGGGTCGAGACCCTTCTTCAGACCCACAGCGTTAGTTAAGGACAGTGTGATTTTGTCAGCTTCTGACCATGGTTCTTCTTGCACGCCCCTGACAAGGGCTGAACGTGTCACAGTTTGGCCGGAGGGGAGAGGACGAGGGTGGCAAAGGCCTCGTGCTGTGCGGGTTACTGCAGTGCGGTGAGTGTGAAGCTGATACCTGTGGCGATCTCTGCGGTTTACTGACCCCCACTGCTTTGCTGAAGGAAGTGGGCAGGACAACATGTTACAGTGCAAGTGGCAATACAAGAACAAGATACGTTCACAAGACATAGGAGCAGAATTCGGCAATTCTGCCCATCGAGTCTACTCTGCATTTCAATCCTGGCAGATCTATCTCTCCCTCTCAGCCCCATTCTCCTGTCTTCTCCCCATTACCATTGACAACTTTACTAATCGAGAACCTGTTAATCACCTCGTTAATAATATCCCAAGCCCTGGCCTCCACAGCCGTCTGAGTCAATGAATTCCATCGATTCACCAGCCTTTGGTTAATGAAGATCCTCCTCATCTCCTTTCTATTGCTATGTCCTTTTATTCTGAGGCTGTGCCCTCTGGTCCTAGAATCATTCACCATTGGAAATGGCCTCTCCACGCCCACTAGTTCTAGCGTCCAATGATGATTATAGTGAGATTAGAAAGCAGGTTAAGGTTATGGAGCTCTACGTCGCGGTTGGAAGTGTGGGTGGCACGGTGGCGCAGCGGTAGCGTTCCTGCCTTACAGCGGCAGAGACCCAGGTTCGATCCCAACCACGGGTGCTGTCTGTACAGAGCTTGTACGATCTCCCCGCAACCTACATGGGTTTTCTCCGCGATCTCCGGTTTCCTCCCCACTCTCCACATAGGTTTGTAGGCTAATTGGCTCGGTATAAATGTACAATGTCCCTAGTGTATGTCGGATAGTGTTAATGTACGGGGATGGCTGGTCGGCGTGGACTCACTCGGTGGGCCGAAGGGCCTGTCTCCGCTCTGTATCTCTAAACTAAGCTGTTGCCTTACAGCACCAGTGACCTGAGTTCAATCCTGACCTTGAGTACTGTCTGTGCGGAGTTTGCATGTGGTTGGGCCAGTTTCTCTCTCGGGGCCGTTGCAGTTTCCTCCCAGATCCCAAAGCCAACAAGGCTGGCAGGTTTAATGTAAATTGCACCCAGTGTGTAGGTGAGTGGTTGAATATGGGCTATAGAATCTGACCCGAATAAATAGAAGGTTACGTGTAAATTGGTTGAAGGCCAGAATGAACTAGGTGGGCCGAAGGGCCTGTTTTCACCCTCTATACCAGAACTACAAGGGGAAGATTATCCAGAGTAGGGTAATCAACAATCAGAGGACATAGGTTTAAGGTGAGAGGGGAAAGGAACCTGAGGGGCAACTTTTTCACAGAGGATGGTGGGTGTATGGAACGAGCTGCCAGAGGAGGTAGTTGTGGCAGGTACTATAACAACATTTAAAAGACACTTGGAGAGGTACAAGGATAGACCGATATGGGCCAAACACGGGCAGGTGGGACTCGGGCAGATGGGGAATCTTGGTCGGCATGTACAAGCTGGGCTGAAGGGCCTGTTTCCATGCTGTACAACTCTATAATTCTACATGTATTTTTGCAAGCACCTGTGGAAGGGACGTTCAGGCAATTCTACCACATTAAAGTACCGTAAGTGCGCGAAGCGATTTTGTTCCGACAAAGTAATAAAGTCACAATTTCTCCACGTTAGACACAGCACTGTGGCGCGTTGAGTAATCATAGGGCAGCGTTGGCTTATTGACACCACTTTCAAAATCACAATGATCAATTAAGATTCAATTTGCTTTTCTATTGATCCAAAGCGGCATTGAATTTTGTAAGGTCCAGGAAAGACATTATGGATGTTGTTGATCATTATTGGTGACACACTACTTCAATATTTTGCTAATGGAGTTTTAGTCACACATTCTTTGCGGATTCACCAGTTAGGTTTGTATGCGTGACATTTGTTCACCTAATGCCGGGAACCTGCAATGCGTGGTTGGTGTCTCTGAAGCTTTGCAGTCAAAAATTGATTGATGCGGTCGGTCTTCAACAAGTTTGTTGGCACGTGCAGTCCTTCCCAGGGATACACACAAAATGCTGGGGTAACTCAGCGGGACAGGCAGCATCTCTGGAGAGACGGAATGGGTGACCTTGTGGGTCAAGACCCTTCTTCAGGACCGAGATTCAGGGGAGACGGAGACGCGGAGATATGGAGGGGTAAGGCGTGAAAATGAGAGATCAAAGGAGACAAAGCTCAAGGAAAAGTAGAAAAGATCACTGTTAGCTCGGGGAGAGTGACAAAGATAAAATTTAATCAGGAGGACAGGCAGTCTGGTCGGAGAACTGGGATGGGGGAGGGATGGAGAGAGAGGGAAAGAAAGGGTTACATGGGATTAGGGAAGTATCTTTGTTTGGATGTATTATCAGCTGTTTAACAGATTCTAAACATTATTTAAATTTTTTCTGACACACAGTGATGTAGCTGGTAGAGTTGCCGCCCTCACAACGTCAGAGACTAAGGTTCGATCCTGACCTCGGGTGCTGTCTGTGTGTGGTTTTTGCACGTTCTCCATGTGACCACGTGGGTTTCCTCCGGGTGCTCTGGTTCCCTCTCAAATCCCAAAGACGTGTGGGTTTGTAGGTTTAGATTAGTTTAGAGATACAGTGAGGAAGCAGCATCTTGAGCCCACCGAGTCTGTGCCGACCAGTGATCACCCCGTACACTAGCACCATCCTGCACACTAGAGACAATTTACAATCTTTACCAGAGTCAATTAACCTGCTAACCTGTGGGTCTTGAAACCGGAGCACCCGGGGGAAACCTACACGGTCACGGGGAGAACGTACAGACTCCGTACTGACAGCACCCGTAGCCAGCATTGAACCCGGGTCTCTGGCGCTGTGAGGCAGCAACTCTACCGTTGTGCCACCGTGCCACCCCAGGTTCGATCCTGACCTCGTTTCTTGTTCGTGTGTGGAGTTTGCACGTTCTCCCTGTGACCGCGTGGGTTTCCTCCGGGTGCTCCGGTTTCCTCCCACGTCCCAAAGACGTGCGGGATTGTAGGTTAATTGACCCACTGTAAATCACTCCCCCCCAACTTGTAGGGTGTGAGATCACATCTAAGAATTAATATTTCAAGTGAGAATCAGTATTTAGCTTCATTCAAATTATAAATCTGATAAATCGAAAACCAGACGTAAGACATGAAGTTGCCTTTTTTACAGAAATATAACTTAACATTAGGGCCACACGGTGGCGCAGCGGTAGAGTTGCTGCCATACAGCGCCAGGGACCCGGGTTCGATCCTGACTACGGGTGCTGTCTGTACTGTTCTCTCTCTGAGTGCGTGGGTTTTCTCCGGGTGCTCCGGTTTCCCCCCACACTCCAAAGGCGTACGGGTTTGTAGGCTAATTGGCTTCTGAAAATTGTAAATGACCTCTGGTGTGCAGGATAGGGCTAGTGTACGGTGTGATCGCACACTCGGTGGAACTATGGGCCTGTTTCATCGCTGTATCTCTAAACGTCTAAAGTGACATGAACTCAGTTAATACGTTAACTGGATACTCACAGAAAGTGTCAGAGATGTGGGATTCTATGTAATATTCCTGGCTGATTTCCATATGGCATCAATTCCACTAATGTCCCTGGGTCCGAGCTTGCAAGGTATAATCACTGTGCATGTTTTATGAAATGGATGCTGCAAGTGGCAAAGTAATGCAGTGTAGTGTATGAATAATAAGGAATATTAAGTCAATAAGGAAGTAATTTTGCTGCATGCTTAGAGGGCACCACAGTAATACGTAATGAAGATTACACCCAGAGTATATATTTGTGTGGGAAGGAACTGCAGATGTTGGTTTACACCAAAGATAGACACAAAAAGCTGGAGTAACTCAGCGGGGCAGGCAGCATCTCTGGAGGAAAGGAATAGGTGACATTTCGGGTCGAGACCCTTCTTCAGACTCAATAGGTGACGTTTCGGGTCAAGACCCTTCTTCAGGCTGAGAGTCAGGGGAAAGGAAAACGAGGGATATAGACGGTGATGTAGAGAGGTGAAGAACAAATGAATGAAAGATATGCAGGAAAGTAACAGTGGTAAAGGAAACAGGCCATATATTTGCGTCTATCTAAATGTTCATTCTGAATGATTCATTATGGCTGTACTACAAGTTCTGACGTGTGTCTTCACACTGACACGAAGGCCAGACAGATGGTTGGCGGGGCCCTTTATTTAAAAGATAAACATTCGGTATTGAGTGTTAAAACCATTTGTCAAATGAACTGCATGAGTAGAAAATGCGCTCAAAAGATTTGAGTAGATTGCAAGCCCCCTTGAGAACTTGCACACCACAGATCTGATCGTCTAACCTTCACCGGAAGCATTTGTATAAGGAATGGTTGGACCAAATTTCATTTTCATCTCCATCCACCAAAGAGATTTCAGTGTGAGGTGTATCGCCGAGATTCTGATCCTACACAACGTGCAGTGACATCCAGTCATCTGATAAGCTTGTCTCTGAAGCTGGAGATATCTGCGATCTCTCCAGCCTATTCTCGCGTTCCAGTGCATTAAAAAAAAAACACTTTGCAAATTAGACCTCAGAAAGAAGACATATAGTTCCGTCCACCAGTTGTCTTGATGTTCAGATGCTTCGGACTGACAAAATATCCTGGTTGGAAGGACAGAATTGTTGCCCCATTTCCCAAGTTGTTCAGTTCTTTTTCAACACGAGCCTCAATAGTCTTCTTGTCACTAATACAACACCATGCCGTGGTTCTGTTGCTCTGATATTTTCACTGAGCCCATTCCTGTTATTATGGAAAGAGGCCCATAGGACCACCGAGTGCGTGTCGACTGGCAATAACAGGAATTCTTCAACAAATTTAACCCACCTTTATCTGCAAATAACCCAGCTCAGCATTGTCGTGAAAACCACCGCCGACCCTGGTGAGAATTACAAGTGGGCTGGAGTTGGTATGATGATTGGTTCAAGGTTGGCGTAGCAGTAACTGACAGGGCGTTACTTTCCTTGTAATTCATTTCCTTGCAACTTTTCAGGTGAATTGCTAGTGTCGGACGCGCGCTGTGCATCTTGTGGGAATCAGGAAGACGTTTCACTGAATGCACTTGGGTCACAATGCAAATGGGCCCTTGTTTGAGCTGTTTTCCTGGCTCTCTGGGATGCCTCCATTATCTTCCGCTCGTTTCTGAAGGTGTAAAAGCAGGATATTGTACAACGGCGGCTCCTCCAGCAACAAGTACTATAACAGCGCCGGTATTGGAGTCGGTGAAAGGGATTCCTTCGGCGCATATTTGGAGAAGAAGGGCAGGAAGACTGCGAGCATGACCCCAACAATCCCCAGCATGTAGCCCCATCCGATCTGACACTCCGCTGCGTGATAGATGCTGGAATCCCCGCAGTACTTCCGCACGATGGAGGAGTTCAGCCCGAACGGATAAACCAGAAGCCCAGACGCCATGATGAACACTGCAAAGACAAAGAACAAAAATCCATTAGTGTCGGAGCCTCAACCGGCAAATGTATACCATGTTCTCGACTTAAGAACTTGTTTATGTTTAGTTTGGAGATACTATGTGGAAACAGGCCCTTCGGTCCACCGAGCCCGTGCCGACCCACAATCACCGCCCCATTCACCAACGTTATCTTACACACACACACACACACACACACACACACACACACACACACACACACACACACACACACACACACACACGCACACACACACGCGCACACACACGCGCACACACACACGCGCACACACACACACACAACAATTTTTACAATTTTGCCATACATTTCCATACAAACTACAAACCTGCACGTCTTTGCAGTGTCAGAAGAAACCGGAGCTCCCGGAGAAAACCCCGCACAGGTCACGGGGAGAACGTATAAACTCTGTACTGACAGCATCCATAGTCAGGATGGAACCCGGGTCTCTGGAGTTGTAAAGCCACTGTCCCACTTTCCCGAGTAACTCACGAATTCTCCCGAGTTTTCCCCTTGATTCAAACTCGGAGAATGTCCGTAGTGAGTCCGTAGGGGTCCGTAGATATTTCGTAACGGTTCGTAATGCCAGCCGTGGGTACTCGGGGCATCAGGTAAGTCGGGACGTTTGTTCAGCATGTTGAAAAATGTCCATGAGTAAAACAAGTAGCCCCGAGTACCTACGCTGGCTATTACCGTAATTCTCAGAGTTTGAATCAAGGAGAAAACTCGGGAGAGTTTGTGAGCAACTCGGGAAAGTGGGACAGGGGCCTTAAGGCAGCAACTCTACCGCTGCGCCACCGTGCGGCCCTAACGTTAAGTTACATTTCTATATATCCGTAAAGAAGGTAACTTCATGCCTTGCTTCTGATTTTAGATTTATCAGATTTCTTGTTATAGCTTGAATGAAGCTAATTACTGTTTCTCACTTGAAATATTAACTCTTAGATGTGACGCACCCATGTGTTCTCACCGTGCCACCCCAAATGGTTATGTTTGGAGAGACAGCACAGAAACAGGCCCTTCGGCCCACCGAGTCTGCGCTGACCCCGTACACATCAGGCACGCACTGGGGACAATTTACTATTTTACGAAGCCAATTGGCCTACAAACCTTTGGAACATCTTCAAACATTTCTGGACAGATCCCATCAATTGGACAGGAACATGGATAGGAAAGGTTTAGAGGGATCAAGGGTCAAGAACGCTGTGTTGTCACATGTCCCGAATCGGAACAATGAGATTTTTACTTGCAGCAGTACAAAAGATATGTAAACACAGCACTCTGTAAACGTCACAGTAAACAACAAGAAAGAAGTTCAGTAGATAAGAACAAAATAACTAGTAATAGAACAAAGCCAAAACCAATGTCCCTAAGTCTATACAGTTCGGATCTTATTTGAAGGTTGTAGCGTTTAATAGCCTGATGGTTTGTGGGAAGAAGCTGCTCCTAAACCTGGACGTTACAGGTTTCAGGCTCCGATATCTTCTTCCCGATGGCAGGAGTGAGATGAGAGCGTGGGCAGGGTGGTGTGGGTCTCTGATGATGCTGGCTGCCTTTTTGAGACAGCGACTCCTGTAGATCCCATTGATGGTGGGGAGGTCGGTACCCGTGATGGACCGGGCATTGTTCACCATCTTTTGATGTCTTCTTCATTCTTGGGCATCCGAGTGGCTGAACCTGGCCATGATGCAACCGGTCAAATATGCTCTCTACCGTACATCATCGACCTACTGACTCTCCCCAATCCTCTAAGGAAGTAGAGGCGTTGATGGGCTTTCTTTATGATCATAAGGAGTAGGAGTAGAATGATGTCATTTGGCCCATCAAGTCTACTCCGCCATTCAATCATTGCTGATCTATATCTCTCCCCCCTAACCCCATTCTCCTGCCTTCTCTCCATAACCTCTGACACCCGTACTAATCAAGAATCTATCTCTCTGCCTTAAAAAAGGGCTCTTAAAAATAGCGGAGTCAGGGGGTATGGGGAGAAGGCAGGAACGGGATACTGATTGGGGATGATCAGCCATGATCACATTGAATGGCAGTGCTGGCTCGAAGGGCCAAATGGCCTACTCCTGCACCTATTGTCTATAAAAAAATATCCACTGACTTGGCCTCCACAGCCTTCTGTGGCAAAGAATTCCACAGATTCACCACCCTCTGAGTAAAGAAATTCCTCCTCATCTCCTTCCTAAATGATTGTGTCAATGTGCTGGATCCAGGTTGTCAGCATGGGCTAGTTGGGCCGAAGGGCCTGTTTCCATGCTGCATGATTCGTATACTCTTAAGTGACACGACACACTAATGCTGCAGCTTTCAACGGAACCATCACTAATAATAAGCCCTGGAAATAGGCAACGTTTCGGGCCGAAACCCTTTCGGGTTTCGGCCCGAAACGTTACCTATTTCCTTCGCTCCATAGATGCTGCTGCACCCGCTGAGTTTCTCCAGCACTTTTGTCTACCTTCGATTTTCCAGCATCTGCAGTTCCTTGCAAAGATCCTATAGCGAGCTGGATAGATCAGTGGACGAAAAAGACGTCGGGCAGATTCATGGGTAATTTTCGGCCCCATTTCCGTAACCGGCTTCCGTCTCCGCACCAAAGATCCCGCAGCGGAGCAAAGATACTAGTGCGGAGACGGAAGCCGGTTCCGGAAACATCCTCGTAAAAATAAAAGTTCTTTGGTAAAAATCTTCTCCTCGTTTTCAGAATTTTAATTTATTAACACAAACTGTTCCCCCGCAACGTTGATTACACTGCACGACGGGTCGGGTCGGGTTACTAAAATGGATGAAAAAAAGGCCCACGTTCCGTTCCGCTCCGTTGCGTACTATACGTCAGACCACTGCATTTAGCAGGAGTGATCTATCTTGCTCCGCTATATGATCTTTGCTTCCTTCTTAAACACTAATAATAAGCTACCAGGCACTGAAATAGTTAATCTTCCGCCTCCCACACACAAACACACACGTTGCCACTGATGCACTTATCCCGGGCGTGTTTGTTTGCAATGCATCTGTGTCAGCAGAGTCACACATAGCACGATGAACTACAAAAGCACTTCACCAACACTTATGCTGATGGGGCTGATCAGTCTAGGAGTGTTTCAATCTGCAATCACTCACTTCACTAAAAGCAGATCACAACCTTTTGTCAAATGATAGTTGTGAGCCATCTACCTCATCAGCACCATTCACAAGCAGGCAATAGTCTTATTAATCCTGAGAAAAAGGCACCTCGTTTGCAGAACAAAGGGTGCGGCTGTAAAACAATGACAATCTTTCAAAAGCCTTAGATTCTTAATTGGATTCCACTCCGAGTGCTTTCTGATGTCTGACTCTCACTCGAGGAGTCGACTGGTTTCCCAATCGAGCAAGAGCTTCTTCTTTGTGTCTGGTGAAGTCTTATTTAATTTGATACTCATTGTAGGACTAACTATGGGTAATGATGAGTCAGAGTGTGGGATGGAGATTGGTAATTGATTGAATGGTGCACGAACAACACCCTTGCTCTCAATGTCTGCAAGACCAAGGAGCTGATTGTTGAGGGAAGGAACTGCGGATGCTGGTTTACAAAAAAAGACACAAAGTGCTGGAGTAACAGTGGAGCTGCTGCCTTGCAGTGCCACAGAGCCGGGTTCAATCCTGACTACAAGGGCTTGTCTGTACGGTGTGTTCGTACGTTCTCCCCGTGACCTGCGTGGGTTTTCGCCGAGATCTTCGGTTTCCTCCCACACTCCAAAGACGTACGGGTTTGTTAGCTAATTGGCTTGGTGTAAGTGTAAATTGTCCTTGTGTGTGTGTGGGATAGTGCAAGTGTGAGGGGATCGCTGGTCGGCGCGGACTCGGTGGGCCGAAGGGCCTGTTTCCGCGATGTATCTCTGAACCTAAAACTCATATTAAAATTAAATTCCACAGATTCACCAGCCTCTTTCTCAAGAAATTCCTCTTATTTTCCTTTCCAAAGGTACATCTTGTTGCTGTGCCATCTGATCCTAGACTCTACCACTCTGTGGAAACATCACATTGTTACACCCACAAAAACAAAAGCCCATCCGCACTTCTGCTTCCTTGGAAGATCGAGGAGATTTGACGAATAACTACTCTCTTCAACTTTTACAGGTGTAGAGAGCAAATTGACCAGTTGCATCATGGCCTGGTTCAGCAGCTCGAACACCCAGGAACGAAGGCGATTACAGAAAGTGGTGAACATCGCCTCGGGTACCGACCTCCCCGCCACCCCGGGCCACGGGACTTGAACCGGCCCGTTCACGGAGCTCGGTTGAGCCGCGGGACTTACTCACCATCACCCGGTGGGGTCCCAACATCGGAAGCCTGGATCGCCTCAGCGCAGAGGGAGAACAAGGAGGGAAGAGACAGAGACTTTAAGACTTTTGCCTCCATCACAGTGAGGAGGTGCCTGGTGGATGTTAATTTGTGTTTAGTGTATGTTTTGTTATTTATTATTATATGTATGACTGCAGGCAACAAAATTTCGTTCAGACCGAAAGGTCCGAATGACAATAAAGGAATCCAATCCAATCGAACAGATCTACAGGAGTCGCTGCCTCAAAATGGCAGCCAGCATCATCAGAGACCCCACACCACCCTGGCCACGCTCTCATTTCACTCCCGCCATCGGTAAGAAGGTATAAGAGTGAAAACCATAACCACCAGGTTCAAGTACAGCTTCTTCGCTACAGCCATCAGGCTCCTGAACACTATACAACATGAGGAATCTGCACTTTGTTGCACTAGTATTGGGGTCATTGTTTATCATCTGTTATCTATGAGTATTGTGTTTACAGGCCTGTTATGCTGCTGCAAGTAAAAACTTATTTTGTTCTAAACTTTTCTCACCTACAGTTTATTTCCTCATCCCCCCCCACCTCTACTTTTCTACTTTCAATCTGAAGAAGGGTTCCGACCTGAAACGCCACCTATTATTTTTCTCGAGAGATGCTGCCTGTCCCGCTGAGTTACTCCAGCACTTTGTGTCTATCTGCGGTGTAAACCAGCATCCACAGTCCCCTCGGACACAGTAAAAATGTAATTGTTCTGTTGTCGGTACTTGTAACAATCAAACACTCTTGACACTGTCACTGGCCAGACCTTGTTGGCTTTAAACAGATTCCCGCATCTCAAAGATGTGCGGGTTTGCAGGTTAATTGCCTCTCTGTGAATCATCTCCTAGTTGTGTTATGAAAGTGGGATATTGTAGAACTAATGTGAACGAGTCATCGATGGTCAGCATGGACTCGGTGGGCCGAAGGGACTGTTTCCATGCTGTATCTCTAAACATTGAAATTCTCCATTATGAAAGAATGCCAGTGACTATGTTGTTACTAGGATGTCCTGCCTGCATTGCTGCCAAGCTTTGCCTGTTCATGTTTATTTAATGCAATACACACTGTGCTATTGTAGACAACACTAAAACACAGGTGGGCTTGAACCACTGCTCTGCTAACTGAGGAATATATCAGGGCCAACTTGACGGGTCATTGACAGAACTCACTTCTATCACTGAGGCTCAAGTCTTGTCTGGGTAGTAAATTATTGAAGATGTCTTTTGTTGAGAACATGTCTTTAAATATAACCATGTCAGCAATCAAGAATGTTTATTGCCATATGTCCCAAACAGAACAATCAAATGTCCCCCTCTGCTCATCAGGTGCCGAGAATTTTTCCCATCGATTAAAAATAAAAGAGTTATTAGTGTTTAAAAAATGTTGAGATTCTCTCTCCTGTCAATCACACCATGAAGGCCACGCCCCTTCTGGTGGGAGGGGGGGAGAGGGACTATAAAACCCAGAAGTGTGGACATGGCTCAGTCTCTGCAAGATGGAGGAGGGAGAGGTCACGACTCACTATCTTTAGTGGCCTTGCACCCTGCTTGAAATGGTATGAAACTGCACTTGAATTTGGTGGCCTTGCACCCTGCTTGAAATGGAATTTCAAGAAATAGCCGCGAGTCAACTGCCAGCCCACCAGCCGTGAGTGACTGAGCCGCCAGCCCAATAATCCATTTGGCCCACAATATCTATACTAGCCCTCTGGAAACCCTTCAGCTCACAACACCCATACTAGCACTCCAGAAACCATACTAGCCCCCCCCCCCAATGGCCACCAATATTGGAATTGGTGGAGAGGTGGAATATTGCGTTGGGGAACCAGCCCTCCCGTGTGATGCTGGGACCCAACGGGTCCCACTTAGTCTAGCATATATATATATATATATATATATATATATATATATATATATATAGGAAGGAAATGCAGATGCTGGTTTAAATCGAAGGTAGACACAAAATGCTGGAGTAACTCAGCAGGACAGGCAGCATCTCTAGAGAGAAGGAATGGGTGATGTTTTGGGTGGGGACCCTTCTTCAGTCTGACGAAGGGTCTCTTGCACGATACATTATTCCCCTTATCCTGTGTCTGTACACTGTGCACTGCTCGATTGTAATCATATACAGTCTCTTCGCTGACAGGATAGCAGGAGACAAAAAAAGCTTTTGACTATACCTCAGTACACGAGGCAACTAAACTAAAATGCTATTTTCAGCAAAAGCAAGAGGGCAAACTTGCTGTCAGTGGGTAGTACAGAGAGAACCCATTCCTCTTATGCTGTAGGCCTTAGAAATGAATCCATTAAGTAAATTATTTAACAGATGTTTTGATTAGTTCAGCACCATCTATGACGTTATTAGCTGCAAATGATACAGTTTCACAAAGTCTTGGAAATGGTTGATTAGAGATTAAAATGTTCGCTAATTTGTTTTGTGTTTGTGCTCCTTTTAGAGGAAACTGCTTACGTAAGCTGTGCAATGTGAAGCATATTTCCTGGCACCCAGTTGATTGAGGGTGGTATTATATTGTAATCATAATTGCTAATTTATTTATGTCAATCTGTCTGTTCCAAAGTTTAAACTTTGGAGATACAGCGCGGAAACAGGCCCGTCGACCCACCGGGTCCGCGCCGACCAGCGATTCCCCCACCCCCGTACGCCAGTTCTATCCCGCACACACGGAACAAGTTACAGAAGCCAATTAACCTACAAACCTGCACGTCTTTGGAGTGTGGGAGAAAACCGGAGCACCCGGAGAAAACCCAAGGCGGTCGAGGGGAGAACGTTCAAACTCCGTACAGACAGCACCCGTAGTCAGGATCGAACCCAGGTATCCGGCGTCGCAAGGCAGCAACTTTACCGCTGCGCCACCGTGCCGCACTCTGTGTCATTCCGGGCACATATTTGTAGCTCAGAAGAATGAATCGACCACAAGTAAAAAGAGAAAGTTCTTCACGTACTCAGCAGGCCAGGCAGCATACGTAGAGCGAGAAACAGAGTTATGTTCAGATTGATGGTGTGCAGTTCATATGGTCATACGCCATTGGAGCAGAATTAGGCCATTTGGCCCATCAAGTCTACTTGGTCATTCAATGATGGCTGATCTATCTCTCCCTCACAGCCCCATTCTCCTGCCTTCTCCCCATAACCTCAGACGCCCGCACTAATAAAGAACCTGTCAATATCCGCTTTACCAATACCCATTGACGTGGCCTCCACCGCTGTCTGTAGCAATGAATTCCACAGATTCACCACCCTCCCACACAGGTCGCGGGGAGAACGTACAAACTCCGTACAGACAGCACCCATGGTCAGGATCGAACACGGTCTCTGGCAATGTAAGGCAGCAACTCAGCAACTCCAGAACTACTAGGGAGACCGAGGATCTAGCGGGAGGGAGGAACTGAAGGGAATCAACCTTAGTCAGGAAATGGTGTTAGGTAAACTATTTGGACCGAAGGCAGATAAATCCCCAGGGCCTGATGGTTTGCATCCCAGAATACACAAGGAGGTGGCCGTAGAAATCATGGTTGCATTGGTGATCATTTTCCAATAATCTGTAAACTCTGGATCAGTTCCTGTGGACTGGAGGGTAACTAATGTAACTCCACTTTTTAAGAAAGGAGGGAGAGAGAAAACAGGGAATTATAGACCAGTTAGCCTTACATCAGTAGTGGGGAAGATGCTTGGGTCGATTATTAAAGATGTAATAGCAGCGCATTTGGAAAGTGGCTCGAAGGGCCGAATGGCCTGCTCCTGCACCTGCTTTCTATGTTTCTCTGTTTCTACTGCTGCACCACCGTCCATGTTTGTGTGTGTGCGGTCTGAGTCTACGTATGTGATGCTGTTGTAAACAACTTCTACATTGCACCTGTACTCACAGTACCTGTGCCTGCGACAATAAGTAATTGACTCGACACACAACAGGCGGCTGTATTGCAATGACACAGTACGGGGAAATGTAAACGCTCATAAAGCATATGGCAAAGCAGATCATGTACACACTAACCAGAATGCACAGTCTAAAAAGGCTATCACAATCTGTTACAAGATGAATTATTCATTTTTTGGGATAAAGTGGCATAACACATTTTTGGCTAAAACTTCAATAAAAATATTTTGCAATCATATTGCTTAAACCTGGCTGTAAGGGGATGGAGTGGGTGTGGGTGGGTAGAAGGGGATCAGAAGCATTTTCAATGTGATGTGTGTGATTAGAGGAATGTCTTTCTCATTTCTGACCCACAACGTCATGTTCAGGAGCGTGTGGTACGGATAAATATGTCATTGCAGGCTTTCATTCCGAGCGGTGATTTCTTGCCACCTTTCAGGGGCGTCACGGTGGCGCCGCGGTGGAGTTGCTGCCTTCACAGCGCCAGAGACCCGGATTTGATCGTGACTACGGGTGCTGGCTGAGTTGAGACGTTCTCCCTGAGTAACTCAGTGGGTCAGACAGCATCTTTGGAGAAAAAGGATGTCTGAAGAAGTGTTCTGCCCCAAAACGTCACCTATTCCTTTTTCTCCAGTGCTGCTGCCTGACCCACTGAGTTACTCCAACATTTTGTGTCCAGCTTTCTACTGTACCTCGCTGCACCTGGCAATAACGATAATACACTAAACCTTGTGACTTTCTCCGAGATCTTCGGTTTCCTCCCACACTCCCACACTCCAAGGACGTACAGGTTTGTAGGTTAATTGGCTTCGGTAAAATAGTAAATTGTCCCTGGTCTGTGTAGGATAGTGCTCACCAAGTCCACACTGACCAGCGACCACCGAAAGTTAACACTATCCGACACACACTAGGGACAATTTACACTTACACCAAGCCAATCAACCTATAAACCTGTACGTCTTTGGAGTGTGGGAGGAAGCCGAAGATCTCGGGGGAAAACCCACACTGTCACGGGGAGAACGTAAAACCCCGTACAGACAGGATCGAACCCGGGTCACTGGCGCTGTAATGCTCCCCTGTCCCACTTAGGAAACCTGAACGGAAACCTCTGGAGACTTTGTGCCCCACCCGAGGTTTCCGTGCGGTTCCCGGAGGTTCCCGGAGGTTTTTGTCACTCTCCCTACCTGCTTCCACTACCTGCAACCTCCGGCAACCACCTGCAACCTCCAGGAACCGGACGGAAACCTCGGGCGGGGCTCAAAGTCTCCAGAGGTTTCCGTTCAGGTTACCTAAGTGGGACAGGGGCATTAGGCAGCAGCTCTACCGCTGCGCCACCGTGCTGCCCTACCATTTACTATGCAAGTTTTGAGATACTTGTTGCAGTCATAGAGACATACAACATGGGAATGGGCCCTTCAGCTCAACTAGCCCACACCGACCAACATGTCCCATCTGCACTAGTTCCACCTGCCTATGTTTGGATCATAAACCTCTAAATCTGTCCTATCCATGTACCTTCTTAAATGTTGCGATGGTCCCTGCCTCAACTACCTCCTCCGGCAGCTCGTTCCATACACCCACTCTTTGTGTAAAAAAGTTACCCCTCAGGTTCCTATTAAATCTATCCCCCCTCACCTTAAACCCATGTCCTCTGGTTCTTGATTCCCCTACTCTGGGCAAGAGACCCCTCATCCTCTTGCACTCCAAGGAACAAAGTCCTAACCTCCTCAACTTTCTATAGCTCAGGCCCTTGAATCCTGGCAACATCCTCGCGAGCCTTCTCTGCACCCTTTCCAGCTTGACAACATCTTTCCTACAAAATGGTGCCCAATACTCAAACACAATACATGGCACTTTTGAAATGATGGCCTCCTATTCTAAATGCATTCATTGTGTATAATTATGAGAATCAAGATTTATCGCAGGGGAAAGCGAATTGGGAATAAA